>NW_015505774.1:235576-246260 GCF_001515645.1 Sinocyclocheilus grahami | reverse complement strand
ACACCACAGTGCTGCAATCCATCTAGAATCAGTCTACCGTTCACCAGACTGAAGTCACAGCACATTATCAGAGGATCACACACTTGCATATCACATGATGTCATGATACTGGAAGATTCAACGAGCCACATTTCAACTGAGTATTAACACACAATGTATGACATCTCATCATCTCATAGCAAGATTACATTTAGCTGCTTCTCGGATGTGTTTTCTGAGAAAAAGAGACCATTAATCCCAAATGTATCTTATCTAGAATTTCAGACCTCAACAATGTCTCAAACTGAACTAAGATTTGCAATCAAAAATCAGAGATCAAGATGAACTTAAACATAAACTTTAGTTAAATTTTTAGTTGTTTTCGTACTTCAGTTTAAACTTAAACTAAACTAAAATGAGGTATGTTGCCTTGTCAGCTGGCTAGGTTTTTATTTTTATTTTGGTCAATGCTTATTTTATTTTAAGTAATTCATTTTTTTCTTATGGTTACAGTTTTAGTTAACAATAATAACCCTGATTTCATTGGGATAAAAATCTGAGACAAAGTTAATGCTTCAATTGTGAAAAAAATCCTCAAGGAACGTTAATGGATTTTTTAATGGAAATAAACTAGAATCCAATAAGAATTAAATATAATCCTACTTGATAAAAAAAAATTAAATTGGGATTTATGTTAATCCAGTAGTATTTTATTTATTTCTCATTGGATTCCTGTTTTATTCCATTTGAATTGGTTCTAAATTATGCTTAAATTCTATGAACATTCCTTAACAGGAATGAGAACTCTTTCAGAAATCTGTTTTAGTGCTTTGTAATGCCTTGTGTCTTTCTCTTCAGCCATGATCCTATTGACTCGTGCTTCCTCCAGATTCTGATGGACTGAATCTCGTAGTGTCAGACTGCTGCTCTTTCCCGAGACTCACCCAGACCGGCCTGGGTAAACATGAGCTTAGCCCTGGAGGAGTGCTGGTGGTCTGCAGCGATCCCGGTCAAGGGCTTCATCCAAACCTCAACAAACATCCCATCTGTGGGCTAAGAGTGAGAGATGGAAATGTCAAGAGGAGAAGGAAAAAGAGCAGCTCACTGACTCTCCGCCCAGGGTATGAAATCCAGCTGACCCGGCCCCACACCCACGACCCACACAGGAATGCGGCTCTTGGCTGACGGTAGGAGACCTGGATCTGAAAGATCTTTCCCCCTCATTCCATAACTCCATCCTTCAGATCTGAGAGTCAGGTTTCTCTTTCATTGTGTTATCATGCATGAACGTGCAGCTCTGCCTCTGCAGCCACGGAAAGCCTCTTGGCAGAGAATGAGAAATTGAATGCAAGTGTGTGTGTGTGTGTGTGTGCGTGCGTTAGAGAGTGAGGAAGACATGAATACAGAGAGAAAAACAAATAGAGAATTTAAGATGAAGTTCACAAATGTGTTTGTCTAGACAGTATATATTCAAGAAAACGTCTTGGGTTATGGCTTTCACTCTCCCAGGAGCAAACTCCAAGCAGGACAGAGTGACATACAAAGTTTGAAGGTCCCCAACTCGCTTGAGGGACATAATGGTCAACATGAAAGCCATATTTAGCATGACATGTTTCTCTGACACTAACTCAGGGATAACCCCTCTTATCTACAGCCAGGATGGTCTCGACAGCCCAACGTAGTTCTTTAATATTGTCAGGCCCGACCCTCTTACCCTCATAGAGCTCTTTCAGTAGGTTGGCCTGGTACGCCTGCATGATATCCATAGTGTGGAAGCACGTACCAGTCTGACCCACCGCCATGAATGCTTTGCCCACCAACACAGATGTAGTACGGCAGGGTTTGGTGGGCAGTGTCGGGGCTTTGAGGGATGACACAATGTCTAGTGATAGGTAAACTGCCGAAGCAGTCTCAAACTCCCCTGCCAGCTCCACTTGCAATCCCCACAACATCAGACACCACACGGCCTCGGCGGACGTGGGACCCGAGCCTCGGTGAGCGTGAGCCTGGGGTGCTTCATCAAACACAGCCAGGCGGGTGCGGAACATTCTGAGCGGCAGCTGTTCACAGTCAACACAGGCAGCCCCCTCAAGAGCTGCCCATACATGGTCCGCACCCAAGCAGTATACACAAAGCTCATGTGTATCCCCACCCGCGATGTATCTTGGGCAGGGAGGCACACACCACTTAAACTGCTGTCTACTCACCATTCTCTTATGTTCGTGCTTGTGCAACAGGATACACTTGTATTGTTTGCTGACTAACAGAATCACGCCTGACTACGACAACAACACAAAAGGACAGACAGAGCGCACACAGAGTGCTTGCTGAAGAGCAAAAGGCTATCTTTATTGTGTACCAGTGTCCCTTTGTATCCATACCATGTCACTCGCTACGTCATGACGTACCACCGATCAGAATCGGATTAGTTTCACACATGCCTCAGATGTTTGCACACCGAAGGCATTCCTCAAAGTGTCATTTTATGACGCAGCTCGAGTTCCTCAAAAGGGAACTCCAAACCCTAGTGAGTTGCCTACCTGCCTAGTAGACAGTATTTTAATGCATCATATGTCACTCCAAACATTAAATTGCTGCAAAATATAAGCATAATTATGCTGCATTTTAAGATAGAATGCCTTGTTTTTACCAGATCCTATAAGGTGCAAAAAAAGATTCTCTAACTTGGTATTTTTGTCTTATTTTCTGGTACAAATATGTAAACATTCTTATATCAACACACACACATATATATATATATATATAATCGGATTAGTTTCACACATGCCTCAGATGTTTGCACACCGAAGGCATTCCTCAAAGTGTCATTTTATGACGCAGCTCGAGTTCCTCAAAAGGGAACTCCAAACCCTAGTGAGTTGCCTACCTGCCTAGTAGACAGTATTTTAATGCATCATATGTCACTCCAAACATTAAATTGCTGCAAAATATAAGCATAATTATGCTGCATTTTAAGATAGAATGCCTTGTTTTTACCAGATCCTATAAGGTGCAAAAAAAGATTCTCTAACTTGGTATTTTTGTCTTATTTTCTGGTACAAATATGTAAACATTCTTAAATCAACACATATATATATATATATATATATATATATATATATATTTGCACAGTAACATAAGATATTAAGTCTTGTTTTCTGAAAAAACAAAACTAAATTTAGAAAGTTTTTGCTTAACCTCAACAAATATCTGTTGACTATAAAAATAACTCTTTTTTTCTATTGCAACATGTTAAAGTCAATGGAAGCTTGTGTTTGCCACAGAGTAATAAAATAAAAAAGGTAATTGTTTGTTTTCTGAAAAAAAAAATCTAAATTTAGAAAGTTTTTGCTTAAAACCTCAACAAATATCTGTTGACTATAAAAGTAACTCCTTTTTTTCTATTGCAACATGTTAAAGTCAATGGAAGCTTGTGTTTGCCACAGAGTAATAAAATAAAAAAGGTAATTGTGACACTTAATCTCACAATTATGACTTTTTTCCTTCACAATCATGAGCTTATATCTTGCAATTCTTAGTTTATATCTCACAATTCTGATTAAAAAAAAGTAAATATTGTGATATAAAAAGTTCATAAAGTCTCACAGGCTTCCATAAAAATCAGGTTCTATTGGAATCAACTGTGAGGAGCAATGGATTGTGTTGCACATGCATTTGTTGCATGTAAAGTGTTTCAAATCTATCACTTATTATGTTTTATTTCTCAGAAGCTTGCTGTATGTAGGCAGTAGACTGAAAGGCAGCTCACTGGGTTTTGAAATTATTAAACTAGGCCTCGAGAAAATGATTCGTGAGCTTTATAGACAACAAATGTGTGTGGGGGTGGGCTGGGTGTGTGTGTGTTTGTATATTATATTTCAGGGCCCTGACGACTCTCTCAGGTTGCACAAAACACATGAAGTGTGTCCTGTGTGCACTGAGCGCTAAAGCTCGACCCACGAGTTGGATAACTAGCGATTTAATTAAAACCACTCATGGATGAGTCCCAGGAAATGCTTTCCTCCAAAAGTGAGTGTTCCGTGGGTAATGCTGCTGTCTGTCACTGTAAAGTACCTTGAGAAATGAACATGTCCTGATGTGTTCGATGACCCCTCTGAGGAGAGAGTGACACCCGAGCTGGACCTGTGTTACTCTTCCAAACAAACCTTCTCAAGTAAATAATCATAGGCCAAGCAGACTTTGGTGTCACCAGGTGAACATAATTCTAGGAAACAAACAGAAGAATTCCTCTTGTAAGAACACTAACATAGTAAGTTAATATGCCACCCAAATTCAAGAGTTCCAATGTAATCACACTGAGAAACAGAAAGTTTGGATCATTCTGAGGGAATGGAGCCACTGGTACATTAAAAGCAAATGTATTTATTTATTTTTATTTTATTTATTTATTTGAACTCTGTTTAATGTATACTGCAATATTATAAGTATACTATATATATATATACTGTATATATTGTTACGCTACTGTGTTGATGAACAAACGTGAACATGATGATAAAGATATGCAGTCTTTAATAAATCTACAGAACACAGAAGGTAAATCCCAACGGAGAGGTTTACAACACACATAGCATTGACAAGACCTAAAAAACAATGAACAGAACCAAGGGAAATTAAACAATAAAAATATATCACACACACCTGAACTGAATGACAACCAAATGAGTGACCATGACAACAAACAAGGCAGGGAGAAAAAGGTCGAAGGTGGAAGAAGTGCAGGCGCAGGAGCCAGGGCAACGGGTCGAGGCAGATCGGAACCTGCCGAGGCTGGAGGAGGAGACTTGGCCTTCTTCCAGCCCAGGAGATCATGGTTCTCAGCAGGCCAGAGGTAGAGCCACGCCACTGAGAGGAGGCTGGGGTGGTACAATAGGGCTGATGGGAGACGTTGATGACTGGGTGGTAGAAAAGGCTGATGTTTGGGGCAGATACTGGAGTTCCATGCAAAAGCCAATACAAAACAAAACATAATTTCTATTTGGAGAGGTGGAGGGAGAGGGAGGATGGGCAGGATCAGAGGGTCTGATGAAGATAAATATATTCAGGCATGTTTAAAGGGTTGATTACTTCTCCAAATAGACAGTCACACCTTGAGGCAGCCAGACACTCACTCTCAGAGGCAGAAGGGTGAGTGGATCTCACTTACATTCCCTAGGTACTATACGAGAACTCCTACGGTGATGAATGGGGCAGCCAGCTCGCACACCTGGTCAGATGCGGCTAGCTCAGGCTCCGGGATGATGTCTTGCTTGATCACTTCTCTTGGCGTGGGCTCAAAGATCGTGCTGGAGGAAAGCTTTTAGTCTGTGGTGGGCTCTTGCTGTCGCTCCTCACAGCGGAATGGTTTCTGGCTGGCCACTGGGCTAGGAGTAGGGCTGGTGTTGTCGTCAGCTGGTCCGACGGACAGAGATGATCCAGAGGATACCAGCACCCACTCCACGTAGTCAGCAAAGCTCCCTCGAGGCCCCTCCTTAGTGGTGGTGTTCAGGCCGGCATGTAGGAATGGGCATAAGTAGCATTTTGAATGTGGCATATGCCAAAATATATTCTGAAACTATTACTTTTCAAATGTATAAATGTATTTTTAAGTCACAAATTCATTGTTATATATTCAAATATAAAAAAAGAAAGGAAAAAGAAAACTACAATATGATTTGTAATGCTATAGCGTTTTTTTCAGTGAATAGTAATATCGATTAGTACTTTTTAAAGTTTTTTTAAAGTTCAGTACAACGAACCACCGGCGCTGTCAATCAACCCCACTGTCGCCATGGTGATCTGCAAACTCCACAGAAGGTCCGGTGAAGCAGGTGAGGAACGGCACATGCACAAATACACACTGAGGGAGAGAAGGGGAATTTCTCTGAGTGAGTCAGAGGAGACTGCAGCTGTAACAACAGCGTCTAATGTAAAGTTTCAAACACGCACATATAAGACCTGCCCTTCCTGCCTGTCAGCTATATGCTGAAACACCTACAGCATGTACTTACAGTAGAGAGATGTTTCATAACATGCACTAATGTGCAGTCATCCATATCCATACAACAGTACGACTCAGTCATACATGAAGACTTCTGCTCTTCCATAGTTTAGGAGGTTTGATGGAGTTCTCAGTTGATTTTCACTGAAGTATGAACTTCTCGGATGTTTCTCCTACTGTACATTTCTGCACAAATGAGTCACTAGTTCAAGCAGTAAGAGTCTAGAGTTGTAAAATTAATGTGGAGCACCTCAGATTATTTGATGAGAAATGTTTGGGTTCATTTTGAGAAGAGTTTGCACATCTGAGCCCAGGTTGGGACAACGCTGAGATTTCTTCTGAAACTGATACATGTAAGATTACATTTAGTCTCATAGCTATCAACCATATGCAAAGAAATCAGTTTTCTTGTGTATTAATGATCAATATATTATATTGTTTAATCTACTTTAAATATGCATAACAATATATTGTGTTAATATATTACAATATATCGAATAATACATAAGTGTCACGTTTATGTTCTGTTCTGGTTTAGAATTCCCTGCATTTCTGTTCATCCAGCCTTGACCCAGTTTTCCGTTGTTCCCTGATTAGTCCATTCTGTTCACCTGTTTTGATTAATTACTCCAACTATTTCAGTTCTGCCTGATTACAATAAGGAATTGTGGCTTTTCATATATTGAAACGTAATATTTATTTATATAGCACTTAATCTCATTTTTCCACCCATGTTTTCATGACTTCAAAACATCCAACTATCCTAAAATGTCAATTTGTTTTCATGTAAACCTTTATGTAAGATATAAAGTTTTCACATACAAAATGTTTGACTATGCAAACAAAGTGATATAAGTTTGATTGTGTTCAGCTTTATGTAAACCCATGCGTTAACTCATGAAAAAGGAATTAATTATTTTGAGTGTCTCAATACAGCTATTACATGCTAAAATGTAAATTAGATGTAGTAATATATAGATATGGTTCATGCATATTGCAGTATACTTAATATAAGCACTAGTTTCCTATATATGGAAACATTTATTATATTGCATTAGAGCGCGAGAGAGAAGTTGTAATATATTTTATTACTGTGTGTATATCACTGTATCTGTCTTTTGTCACAGACACACACACGCACTAACATCAAACACTATGATTAAATAAAATGAAATGCCAAAAATGCAACAACAAGAGCGTTTTCACAATTCGGCTGCATGTTATGTTATGAAGCAATGTCTAAATTATAAGTAGAATGCAAACAAGTGTTTCATGAGCAGATGGATTTTGAAATCATCTTTCACATGGCCTGTGTTTGTTGGGAAACACACAGAGATTGAGAGACTGTCTGGAGTGAAATATCTTCTGGTACAGCTCATATAACGTCTGCACAGATCCGGTCCAGTGTTATTCCACCTCTCTTACCTCTACATGACTTCATCTGTGTGCCACCCAGAAAAGGAAGAGCTTTGCCAAACCAGCATACTCCACAGCACAGCTGTGTCCGACTCACACAGAGCCTGATCCGGCTCCCTACACACTCAGAAGGGCACATCTCCACAATTTAATTTGGGACAACCTGTAATGTCAGCAAAATACAGACAACACAGCCACACAGGTTAGAGATCGGAGTATGCTCATATCCTGTGAATAAATATAATGTAAATCTACATAAAAAGAAACACTCTTAGAACTCTGAAAGGTACAGAACCTGTCACTGGCGCAGTACCTGTTTAAAAGGTAAGTTTTCGTACCTAAAGGTTCCACACTGGGGCCCCCCTTTTTTTTCTTTTTTCTGAGAGTGCACAAAAGCAAAAAGGTAAATGTTTGTACCTTATTTGCCCCTAAATGTTACATATTATAATTGTATAATATTTTAATATTATAATTGATTATATTTGTATTATAATATACTTAAAAAGTACATATTAGTACCTTTTATACATATACTCATTCACAACAGCACTTATTCTGCAGTGCCATGTAGTGACAGGTTTGGGGAGTTACGGAATACTTAGTTACATATTTAAAATACAAAATATGAGTAACTGTATTTCATTAGTTACATTTTAAATGGGTGATAGTTCATGGGTTCCTTGTTTGTCCTGAGCCATTAAACTGCCTGCTGTTCTTCAGAAAAGTCCTCCAGGCCCTGCACATTCTTTGGATTTGCTGCATCTGCATATTTGACACCTTTCCAATAATGACTGTATGATTTTGAGATCAATCTTTTTATACTAAGGACGAGTGAGGGACTCATAGACAACTATTACAGGTGAAAGGTGAAAACTCAGCATCCACCCGGGAATGTGACTGTCACGAATCCGGTCCATGAACTTCCATCTGCTAGCCATCAGAGGTCACCCTTTCCAATTTCATTGACTCGCACTACACACTGTTGCACATCACCCCGGACTACATATCCCATCATTCATTGCACTGATTGCACTCAGCATGGATTGCACACAGCTGTTAACACTGATTGCACCCAGCTGTTTCATATCACTCCCTCACTATTTAACACTCATTCTGATCCCTTCCCTCTGCCGAGTATTGTTTAGCGCATATCTCTAGATAGCTACACTACAGAGCCCTCATTAGTTTCCCTGCCTTAGCCGTTTTCTCGGTTTCTGATCTTCGCCTGGATTTCTCCCTTTAGTCTTGTCCCTTCTGATTCTGTTTGCTGTTCATCGACCTACGCTAGCCCTAGGACTATTCTTGTGTCTTGCCCACCATATACCTGTCTGCCATTATCTGACCCATGCCTGCTTTATGACCACGTCTCTGTCTTCTCCTAATAAAAAGGTTTGCATATGGATCCGCACGTCTCATGTCTCGTCAGCCCCGTAACAATACTCGGCCACACAAGGATCCAGCGGCTTTTCAAGTGGACATTGGCCAGGTATGGACACTGCAAGGCTGTTGTTAGCCCTCGAGCAGGGCACACGCTCGCTCGAGGCATACATTGAAGAATATCTGGACATTGCCTATCACTCTGATCTACCGGACTGTGTTCTAACAGATTTTTTTTATAGTGGCGTTAGGCAACCGCTGAAGTCTAGGCTCATCCTTAAGGGGCCGCGTTCGTCACTATGTGAGTGCATGGATTATGCTTTAGTGACTGTTGGCTCTTTGTGGACTGTGGGTATCGCGTAGGAATGCAACCCCACACTTACTCCTGTAATGGCCTCCGCACTAGATTACGTTCACAAAATGGCGGCAACAGATGAGTCTGATCACAAAATGGCAGACACAACAGCGCCCCGCCAAGTCACAGTTGATCGTCATGGGACAAATCAAGTCACAGTTTATGATCATGAGTCTAGTCAAGTCACAGCTGATAGTTATGAGTCTAGTCAAGTCACAGTTGATCGTCATGAGTCAAGTTACAATTCATTATCGTGAGTCAGGTCTAGTCACAGCTGATCTTCCTGAGTCAAGTCAAGTTGCAGTTGATCGTCATGAGTCAAGTCAAGTCACAACTGATTTTCATGAGTCCAGTCAAGTCTCAGCTGTTCATCCAGAGCCTCGTCACGTGAGGCCAATTGAAGCTAGAAAATTGATTGCACAGATTAGATTTTTTTGTAAATGGCTTTTGACCTTCTTTGCACATTCACTTTGTCAACACTGGGTCGGTACTTCTGCAGCAACGTAGGAAGATTTTAAAGTTGGAGGAGAAAATGAGATGGGAGTTTTTCGACATACCCTAACTGTCTTGAACCGGAGTACACCGAGTATGCATCGTAGAGCTAGACGAGATGAGCGTTTGAGGTTTAAAAAGTGTATAAATTGTAAAAAAAATTTTTAGAAAATAACCGATCATTTCGCTTGATGAGACCCTTCTTCCTTGGCTGGGATCGTTTATAGCCCTTTGAAGCTGCATTTAAACTGCATTTTGGAAGTTCAAACTCACAGGCACCATAGAAGTCCATTATATGGAGAGAAATCCTGTTAGTGAATGCTCAAATTTAATGAAGTATTTTTAAATACTTTTTGTGCTGTTTCCAGGTGAATACAGAGCCGATAATTCTAACTCTCCTCCATCTACCTCAAGCTCAAGTGAAGTCTCGACTCCTCATAGACACACTCCACTGGACAACAACGGGGAAAAATCTCACTTTACCTGAAAAGACAGACATCCAGGGCAAGTGAGGGAGAAGACCAACCTTCAAAGATGATAAGAGTGGATACCTATGGCTGTATAAATTGGCAACCAAAGCGGTTGCCACCAGATAAAACTGAAGAAACTCAGAAATGTACACAAGCAAGAACACCAACAGTATTGAAAATAAAATGTTGGCAACTTTCTGCACTCAGAGAAGCAACATAAGTGGAATGGAAACCCCTGTTCTGGTAGAAGAGTGGCCATATCTCTTCAAGATGTGCGGGATAATGGTTGTGCCTCACAGGACCACAGTGCTACATATGGACATACATATAGCCCTATAATATATATATATATATATATATATATATATATATATATATAGCCTGCCTATTTACAGAATATATAATTGATCAATTCTGCTGTGCAAAGGCAAAAGACCGTAACTTAGTTTTTTTTTATAGAAACTTAGTTATTGATATTTTTGGGACATTCAAGACATCCTTTATCATGTGCATAAGTATCTTGAGTCAATTTTGTTGTTTTTCCAAGAAAATAATTGGTCGTCTCAACCGTAATTTTGAAATGCCCCTGAGAAA
>NW_015505774.1:232650-235279 GCF_001515645.1 Sinocyclocheilus grahami | reverse complement strand
TTAGTTATTGATATTTTTGGGACATTCAAGACATCCTTTATCATGTGCATAAGTATCTTGAGTCAATTTTGTTGTTTTTCCAAGAAAATAATTGGTCGTCTCAACCGTAATTTTGAAATGCCCCAGAGAAACCAAGGCAAAACACCGTATAACACCAGTTACGGCTCTTTCACTTTGTTTGGAAAGCTCAAATTGAGTTACGACGTTCTGCCTTTGTTTAGCCGTGCGTCAAGATGAAGTTACGTTGCCGGTTTGGAGTTATATGGTGTTCTCTGCCTTTTTTTATTGTCCATTAAAGTCTGCCGCATTTTAATTACGGTGTAGACAAACGAATTAAACAGATTGTGATCTACCAAACAGCTCCATATAACAAAGCACTGTAAAGACTAGATACCTTGGCAGCAATACATAATCGTGAATAACCTTTAAAGATTTTTTTCTTTCTTTTTTGTAATGCTGATTTTTCATCAGGCTGTCACTTAGTTGGATGTGTGTGGACTCGAATGCCGTAGCTAGCATGATCAATCATAAAATCAGTAGCCTACTAACAGTTCGCAATTAAATCCATATCCCACCTTTTCTTGTAACACAATAAAATCAATCCATGGTGATGAACGTCATCGGAGATGTTTAATCCACAAGCATTCTGAGCATTATTCCTGCTTGCTGGCATTCACATCAATCCACAAGTCATTCTTTTAGTTTAGGCTAGTCAATATCCTATCATAAGCTAGCGTTGTTTCTACCGGATGCACTTTTAAGCTTCCTGGTTGCTACGTCACCCCGCCTCGTCTCACCACTCTATTGGACTAAGTTCACACATGCTTTAGGATGCAGTCATACAGAGGCATTACCAAAGTGTTTCCAACGCACTGTCTCGTTCCCATCGGGGAACCATGGCTACATACATACCCTTTGTTGATTGCAGTGCCCTATGGCACCTTTGGCTTTGAATCTCAATGAACCACCTGTGAAGCCAACTTCTTAGGGCATTATATGGCGATTGGTACGTACACCCTTTGAATGGTAATGTCCTAAAAACTGTAAGTGTGTACAGAGTAGAGCCCTACACAGGACTGTTTTCTTAATCCCGCTCCCACTGAATTTCTAACCATTACTGCCCACTCCCGACCGCTCCCATTATTTTTGTGTCCACTCCCACCTGCACAAGCAAATATTCTAATACTGTATATAATTTTCGTGCATCAGGAAGCCGCTATCAATATGTGGGGTATTGAAATTGCTTTTGAATAAGCTCTCGCTTTCAATTTCACAATCATACGTACTCTGTGTAAAGGGAGCACATTTTACAACACAAGATATTTGTCAATGAACTCAGGATCTGTTGAGCAACAAATTCTTCACCATCTTCTTGTCAGTCATCTCTTACTCTCGACCTGTGATCAGTGAAATCTGACTTCTGCAGGTAGCAGTGGCGGCTCATGGGTTTTAAAATAGAGGAGGCACACTAATTGTATTGGTCTGGGATCCCTGCCGATTATTATCATTTGCTTAACCACTTTAAAATGGCTTTTTGGTGGCTTTTAGTCAGAAAACAAAGAAAACGACACCCATACAGCAAGATAATATAATTTCCCTTACCTGGCTTATCACTTGAAGCAAACATCCATCCCTTCTTAACAGTCTGTGTTAAAAGAGAGCTGCTTGTTGCACCATTTAATTAAGCCAACTGATGTAGCCTATATCCAGCTTGGGCTGTTTTCCTTAAATTTGTATATATACTGTTTGAATGACAGCTTGGTAAATCTGTTGGCAATCAAATATTCAATATCACTACTCATCATAAGTACTTGGTACATTATCAGCGCAGCAGGAGATGTTCAAACTAATATCAGGTAATTTACGTCTCTTTGATGATTGGTTGATATCAGAAGGGAGGCTAGCCTCCCTTGCAAGGGTTATTTTCTCAACACTCTTCAGCGCTGAAAGTGAACACTCGATGCTGATTGGCTAATTTTTTTACCAACGGAGGCACGAGAGCTCAGCACTCCCACGGCCTCCCTACACACGAAAAAGTACCAGTACGCTTAAGACTAAAATATTGAAGTGCCGGTACTGTGTAATGTGTAACCGGTTCAATGCAAAACTCAGTCCAGGGAAAAGTTTGAAGGAAAACAAAATACCACAGTTCAAGGTGAGTATGTTATGTCCAGCCAGTTCAGCAAAATTATTATTCTTTTTACTTCCAGGTACGATCACTTAGATGAGTGTCTTGCCATGTCCAAACCACAGAAAGCACATCCACAGCAGGGACAGATCAGAATTCCGGAGTAGAAATAACAAAACAATAAAAAAAATCGGCCTTTAAAAAAAACAAAGCTCATAAAATTGTGATCTGTGCTGGCAAAATGAGTCACTATGAGCAAATTTAAAAAAATGTGTTTATTTGTATGTTCACATTCCATTAAAAGATCTTCAGAATGATGTTTGATTTGTTGGAATAGGATGAAAAATTTCTGAGCTACACCCGTTTGATCTCGATAGAGTCAGCAAAGTAAATTTTTAGAAAAATCGAGTTAAAGTTTTCGGAAGATTTCAAAGCAAAATCACAGAGCAACGTTGTATCTTTTCCTCGAGTTCTTTTCTTAATAATAATTACTATATTAAT
>NW_015505774.1:231778-232088 GCF_001515645.1 Sinocyclocheilus grahami | reverse complement strand
AAAAAAACAGTAGAACAAATATAAGAAACAAACAAATAATGCATTACCTTTTTTCATTTGACATATAAACAGAAGCATTCAAGTAAGAAAAAACAAATAATCAAATCTAAAAATCTCTTTGGTCTGTTCATTACAAATAAATGATTATTTAAACTACATAAGCAGTTCCACAATTATCTATATTCAATTGCTCTATAAACACGTTCAAATGAAATACATTTTCTGTTGCATTACTCATTTCTGCATACACTTAACATTCATGTGCTAGTCAGCCATATGTTTGCTCTTGATTGTAGCGTCTGCGTGGAAT
>NW_015505774.1:231528-231768 GCF_001515645.1 Sinocyclocheilus grahami | reverse complement strand
TGTTGGGCTGAATTGGCCTTTGGAGAATGTTTGGGCTAACACTAAATTATAATGTTTGACCCCTTTTTTTCTTAGTAATGGATGATGTAGATGGTGATCTTGCTGACTTCATTGGCTCTGTGCCACCAAATTCAAGTTCAAAAGACCTAGTGTTAGAGACTATCCAGACCTTAGGTGTGGAAATCCTGGAAGATCTGAAATATGTCCAGGAGCCAGATCTTATTAACGTCCTGAGGCCAA
>NW_015505774.1:226864-230146 GCF_001515645.1 Sinocyclocheilus grahami | reverse complement strand
TATGATTATTATTTTCACCCATTCAACCCCAAAGAAGCATTTTTTAATTGATGAACAGGCATATTCGATCAGGGGCTTGCTGAGGATTCTAGTAAACCCTTAAATGCAGTATATCTAGCTGAAGGTTTAATGCATTTTCTGCAATTAGACCTTCATCAGGGAAGTACTAGTAATTTAGTTCCACCCTACATTTTTGAAAAGTTAATTTAAAGGGTAGTTAAGCAGAAAGAAAAAACTGCCATGTAATCACCATTTCATTCCAAACTTTTGTTCATTTTTAGAACACGGATATTTGCTGAAAGTTGTCAGCTGTTTATGTCCATACAATGAAGGTAACCAACAAGGAACAGACTGGTGGCAGCGAGTTGTGTTTTCCCCAGAAACGCGATGCTTTCTTCCCCATCATCGTTTCTAATCTGCGTATTATTACAGGTGTGCGTCACGTCATTCATGTATGTCACAAGCACATGAACACTTTCGTCAGAGCAGCAATACTGCGATTAAGGTGTTTACATGCCTGTATATTTCGATTAAAATCGGCGTACGCCACCTATGTTAATACGATTATGCTTGCTGCGATTATGAGTTTAATCACATTATTTAAACTGAAGTATTGCATTAACATGAGGTGAAGTTTAATCGCAATATTGCCAAAATCTCATTATAATCGCATTAAGAGGGTGCATGTAAACGCACTGAATGGCACAATTGTTAATCCTCACCCAGAGTTATAGAAACTAAGGTTGTGGCATCTGAGCGAGCACAGCACATAGCTTCCAGTCTCTCAATTGAGGTTGTTGAAACCATTCTCCACTCCAGAGCTCCCTCCACGAGGAAACTGTACTCCCTGAAGTGAATAGTGCAGAGATCTTCAGCTGGACCCAGGTAATTGCCCAGTTGGTACATTGCTAGAGTTCCTGCAAGAACGTTTCTCCACAGGGTTATCTCTCTCCACCCTTAAGGTATACATGGTGGCTATATCTGCTTACTACGGCTGCACGATATATCGTATCGATGTAAATGTAAATATCGCAATATGCATATCACAACGGCATGCAATATCTGAATCATTTTAATAATTGGCTACTTAAATCAAAACGTGGCAAAAGGTCAAAGTTGTAGGTTGACGCATATAGCAGAGAATTTATTGATGTTCAAAAGAGTTAAGTGCAATAATTTGCAGAAAACAACTCTTTGCCATCTCATCTTGCTGTCTGACTCACACCTGAAGTGCATGCACAAGCTGCATCTCGGACAGCGTGTGATCTCTTCAGTTTTCTGTGCACATAGCCGCCACACACACAGAGACGCGTTTCCGACACCGCCAACACAGAGTAGATTCGTATTTCGAATCTCCTTGTCTTTGAACAGACACATACCCACAGAATTATGTCAAAATACTCGTCTCAACAATCATTCTCGTAAACTCAGTGAGTTGTGTATTAAATGAATGTAAACAGCTGAGAAAGAAATTGGATGTGTATCATTATACTGGATCCGTGCAGTCGGACAGCAGCCTATAAATGCATGCTGCTGAATATGTCACTAATGTTAATCAAACAACAAAACACAGCTATAACAAAGATTAATATAAATTTAATTCATACAGTGAACACTATGCAGTGTTATTTTACACTTAATTATTACATTCCTGTACCTGAATACTACTGTTTATTTGATCTATGCTTGTAATTTGTGTATTTGATCTTTTGTTTTCTTTTTCTTTTTTTTACTGACAGTTCACTTGCCTTTGATCATGTTCTAACTTTCTTAGGCTATAGTTTTTGCTCTGGTATATGAAGAAGTACTTAAAGTGTACTTTAAGTAATAAACGGAAACCAAAGTACATTGATATAAAATAAGTGGCATTCATTTTTTTTGTTTGTTCACATTGATGTTAAAATTACTTTATGATTTGTGACATTACTTTTTATGTAATGCTTTCAGAACTTTCAGAAGTTGTAGTGATGTGTAACACATACTGGTTATATAATTTTCATTTTTAAATATTTTAAAACAAAATTTTAATTTTTTTACACACTTAAGTCAATATCGAATCACATATAGAATATTGCATTATTTTACAAGTTATTGTATATCGCAGTTTTCTTCAATATCGCACAGCCCTACTGCTTACCACGCCCTTTTGGATGGCCAGTCTTTGCTGGGGAGGAACCCATTCGTTACTCGTTTCGTTTCCTTTGTGGTGCCCTAAGACTGAGGCCTGCATTACACACTAGGGTCCCAGCATAGGATTACCGGCATGAGGACCTTCAAGAGACACCAGGGAAACTTGGGGAACCGAAGGTTCTGGAGAAGTTTCCCATGCTCAAAGATGTTTCTTTTGGCCGTCTCCTCCCTTAAGAGGGGCAGTGACCTTCTGGCCCTTTCAGTGGCTCCTTCCTGCCTTGAGTTCACACCTGGTATGGCGAAGGCATTCTTGTACCCAAGGTGCCCACTATTGTACCACAGCCCATGGTGCTGCAGGCCTTCTGTCCTCATCCCTTCCGGGATCCTGAGCATGAAAAACTTACTTTAGTGTGTCCAGTTTGAGCACTGGACACCTATGTCCACAGAGCTGTGCTTTGGAGGAAAACTGACCAACTTTTGTCTGCTTTGGTCCTCCCAAGAAAGGCTCCCCGGCAGCCAAGCAGATATTAAGCAGGGGGCGTATTACAGAAAGAACTTAACTTTAGAATCCCATCTTATCTGTTAGATAACCATGGAAGTTTCAGTTAGGACCTCATTTAGGACAAAGCTATTACAGAACAACATTTCCTAAGTGCATTATATAATCTTAACTACAGATAGAAAAACGGCATTACAGAAGCATCCTAACTCACCAAAAATTCTTAAAAAATAAAATAAAATAAAAATCTAAATTTAGGATAACCCTACTGGTGTCCCAACTTCAAATCTTTTTGAAATCCAACTGTAAAATAACACACACATTACATTAGACCTTTTCGAGAATGGCATAACATTTATTAATCATAAGACGAAGAGAAGCAAAGTTTGATGGTGGAGAGACTTTTGAAGGACCCAAAAGATGTGTTGCACTTTGAAGATAAAATACTTTGTTAGTTCAAGGTCAAGTGAGCTTTATTGTCATTCCGCTACATGTGTGGCACGCTACGCTGTTGAGGGAACACGCTGGTGTCACGAGGAAACGTTTAACAGTCTTTAATTATGAAACACAGGAGATAATTCACAATAGGAGCTTGAGCCAACACACGGAGAGAACGAGTAGACCTGACAAACACAAACTGAACAGACTAGGAC
>NW_015505774.1:224498-224995 GCF_001515645.1 Sinocyclocheilus grahami | reverse complement strand
AGAATCCTAAATCAAGTTAAGATTTGCTTCTGTAATACGAATTTGTGAACAATCCTAAATTAAAAGATCATATCTTAAGTTAAGACCTAAGATAGGAAGTTTCTGTAATATGCCCCCAGGTGGATAGTTAAGACTATCTCCCTGGCTTACGAGTCCTCTGGTCTCCCCTCGGCTCTGGGGGTCAGGGCCCACTTGTCTAGGGGTATGGCGGCATCTAAAGCCTGCTTTTCTGGTGTGTCATTACACAATGTGTATGAGGCTGTGGGCTGGTCTTCCCCGCTCACTTTTGTTAGGTTTTATAACCTAGATGTGGGAACCTCTCTAGGCTCTAGAATACTCCTGTCTTAGATGTGCACATATGGCACATCTAAGACAGGACGAGTCTAGACAGGTTATACATTGGCATGGCTGAGTTGGTATAATTGTTCCTGAAGTGTTTCCGATGCAGTGCAAGTTCCTGAAGGGGAACATCTCTAGGTTACATATGTAACCATGGT
>NW_015505774.1:222093-222856 GCF_001515645.1 Sinocyclocheilus grahami | reverse complement strand
GCCTGCCTGCCTGCCTGCCTGCCTGCCTGCCTGCCTGCCTGCCTCCCTGCCTCCACGCCTGCCTCCACACACCGTGACAAATGCAGTGCTTGAAGTGGGAAAAAAAGAAGTGCTGGTACTGATCCATTCAGAATAAATAAATCACAGACCAGCGCATAATCTACATGCTAAAAATAATAATTTACTGCCATCTGGACGCGAGTCACTATTCTCTCCTCCATATCGTATGAAGTCGTCCGTGTCCTCTCTGCATTAGCGCTGTTTTGAAAAATGATTACTAATGCATTCCCTTACCGGTTTCATGACCTCCTGGATAGTGTGCTTTATATTGTCATTTCTAATCACCCAGACACTGAAGCTTTGACTCAGTACCGGCAACATGTCAGAAGTGCATGTACACATGAAAAAGTACCAGTACGCTTAAGACTAAAATACTGAAGTGCCGGTACTGTGTAATGTGTAACCGGTTCAATGCAAAACTCAGTCCAGGGAAAAGTTTGAAGGAAAACAAAATACCACAGTTCAAGGTGAGTATGTTATGTCCAGCCAGTTCAGCAAAATTATTATTCTTTTTACTTCCAGGTACGATCACTTAGATGAGTGTCTTGCCATGTCCAAACCACAGAAAGCACATCCACAGCAGGGACAGATCAGAATTCCGGAGTAGAAATAACAAAACAATAAAAAAAATCGGCCTTTAAAAAAAACAAAGCTCATAAAATTGTGATCTGTGCTGGCAAAATGAGTCACTATGAGCAAATTT
>NW_015505774.1:217534-219930 GCF_001515645.1 Sinocyclocheilus grahami | reverse complement strand
GTCAGCTTCTATTTCCTTTAAGTTTTGTTTCTAATGAAATTTTTTGCTTTAAAAATCTCATCTAATTAAAACATGTTTTAGCTTAAAACACGAATTCAATGTTTCGCATCACTCTGCGTCTTGCTCTGTCACCAGAGTCTTACATTAGGGAGATGAGAGGGTCTGTATTACTTATTGGAGAAAGCGTAACAGTCTTGGATCACATGTGCCTTAATAACCACATTATAATCCACATTAAATATCACATTATAGCCTTGACGTAATTTAATTTCAGTCAGAGTTGTGCGACACCCATTCGCTGTTTACGGATACCAAAGGAAAAAATGAGAAATGCTGTAAGCTGAATCCCATCTGTCACAAAAAGTCAGTGACTGCTCTTATAAAATGGCATTTTTTCAGTGTAAACTCTAAAAATAGTTAAATCCAAAAGTATTGCTTAGTGTAAAACATGTTGGAGATTAGCTGATAGGCTGTCGATAAGCTGTTTCCTCTAAAAAGCTGTTTATTCAGTGTAGTGAAGCCTCTCCTCCATTGACATCCATTAAAAAAAACACCTCTGGTCTCCTTTCCCAAGTACTGGCAAAGTGGAAGCATTAGCATTAGCCATTACTCTTTTTGGCTAAAAGTTGCAGGCTTGCCTTCTAGTGGCTTTGTGTGTCACCGCTCTCCTGTTCTTTCGCGCTACTCTCGTTGATGTCTCTCGGAGGCGGTTAATTTCAGTGTTAATTTCGTCAACGAAGACGACTACGAAATATATTCATTAATGAACATTTTTTTCTGTGACTAATATCTGATGATAAAAAACTATGACAATTTATGCCGCCTCTTCGTTAACAAGAGGAGATGGGACTATAATGTTATTTGAGGACTACCGGACATTCAAAATACATCCTATAGGCTACTGTCTTGTCCTTCAAAATGTGCGTCCCTGTCATTGGATTGTAATCGGATAAGGGGCGTTTGCATATCTAGTCTCAGTATGGCAGTCGCAGTGGACAGATAGGCTACCAAAATGCGAACTAGCGATCTGAAACAATGGCCTCAGCACCCGAATTCGTTGTCGATTAACTTAAAGTTAGTGAAATTATATATATTATATATGAACAGCTATAATTTTTATAAGTTGCTCCCTTTTCACTATTGTTAAAGGGATAGTTCACCCAAAAATGAAAACTGTCATAATTTATTCAAGTTTTTCCAAATTCAATTCTTGATTCGAATTTCTCATAAGAAATAAGAAAATAATTAATGACTATTTTTGTTTGAAGACTACATATAAAATAGCTTCCAAAATAAATGTTGGTAACCGCAGTTTGACTAAATGTTGGTAACTGCGGTTTGACTAAAAGTAATGACTAAAAGTTGACAAAAATGCAATGACTTTTCATCGACTAAAACGAGACTGAAACTATGAAAGACTCAAATGACTAAAATGTGACTAAGACAATTAAGCATTTTTGTCTCAATATAAAGACTAAAACTAAATAAAAAATGCCTGTCAAAATTAACACTGCAGTAGTTCAATTAAGATTTACAACAAAAATTTGATACGATTTTCACATTGGTCTGAACAAAAAGGCAGACAGGCTGAAGGAAAATGTATGGAACTCCACTGACCGCTGCTAACAAAGACGCACTGGGCTTAGAAACACTGCTTTATTAGGCATCACATTGAGAAAAGATGAAAAGAAAATGCCACTGAAACTTTTCTCAAGACAGTCGGTTCTCCCTGATGCATTCATCGCATTAATTAATTCATACGTTCTTTAATTTAATTTCTTTCAGCATTCTGCCTTCCTCATTTTCACACAAAATGAACACTATGCTGCATGTTGCATGGATACTCGCCAAAACGGGCATTTTGATCAGATTTTGTGTGTATTTGGCCGTTTTAACACGATAAGACGAAAAGTGAACAGCACTGTCTGAAATGCGTCTCTCTCTGTGCGTGCTTTGGGTGTGTACAGAACCCAGTGCTCAAGTACTGAATGTAGTTCTGTTTTGCGATGTCTTGCAGTTTAACATTTAAAATAATTTAAATGCTTAAATTGGCAACAATGTAAAAACACATGCAAATGATGAACTTTTGTGACGAGTCAAAAATGAAGTATTAAGCTGAAGGGGACATTTTCAAAAAGTGTTCCCCCTCGGGAACTGCTGTTCCAGACTCTTTGTCAGCCGCCAGATCAAAGAATCAGTCATTCTTGAGAAGTGGGACAAAACAGGGTGCAAAATTTAAAAAATAAAACCTTGTACTCAGAAAAATGAAACTACATTTATGTATATTATACTGAGCTACTGAGCTATGCTTTGATACAACCTCCCAACTTTTCTCTTTTTTAACAAAATTTACTTTTTTTTTTTACCTTGGACTGTGTAATATAATTTAAACTTTA
>NW_015505774.1:199613-215529 GCF_001515645.1 Sinocyclocheilus grahami | reverse complement strand
GGGACAGCATTCCTAATTAAGTACCTATCTATGTCATTAACCAACAAAATATATTAAATAAATATGTTAAGTAAACCTGCTGAATCTTAAAAATGAGTTTAATTTGTTTCTCTTTCTTATTTGTCTTGTCTTATTCGGCTGCTTTTTCAAAAATTATAAATTATATATATTATATATGAACAGCTATAATTTTTATAAGTTGCTCCCTTTTCACTATTGTTAAAGAGATAGTTCACCCAAAAATGAAAACTGTCATAATTTATTCAAGTTTTTCCAAATTCAATTCTTGATTCGAATTTCTCATAAGAAATAAGAAAATAATTAATGACTATTTTTGTTTGAAGACTACATATAAAATAGCTTCCAAAATAAATGTTGGTAACCGCAGTTTGACTAAAAGTAATGACTAAAAGTTGACAAAAATGCAATGACTTTTCGTCGACTAAAACTATGAAAGACTCAAATGACTAAAATGTGACTAAGACTATTAAGCATTTTCGTCTCAAGATAAAAGACTAAGACTAAATCAAAAATGCCTGTCAAAATTAACACTGCTTTGGGTCCTCCCAATGTAATTTATTCCTGTGCTCAAAGCTGAATTTTCTGAAGCATAACTGCAGTCTTCAGTGACGCATGATCTTTCAGAAAGCATTCTAATATGCTGATTTACTGCTCAAGAAACATTTCTGATTATTATAAATGTTGAAAACAGTTGTGCGGTTTCATATTTTTGTGAAAGCTGTGATGAATTTTATTTTTCAAGATTCTTTGATTACTAGAAAGTTCAAAGAATAACATTTATTTGAAATAGAAATCTTTTGTAACATTATCAATGTCTTATTGTTACTTTTGATCAATTTAATGCATTATTGATGAAAAGTATTAATTTCTTAAATATATATGTATGTGTATATACTGTATAGTGTACATTCTGAATTGCAACATAAATGGGAAGCCCATGCAATCTTTCTGCAACAATCTTTGATTGTACATACAAACTGCACTATAGTAGTTCAGGTTAAAAACAGCTTTCTGAAACTGTAATCTCAGGAAAACTTAGTGTTTCACTCAATGTATGTGTTGATGTTGAATGTCATCCAGAGGATGTGGTTTCTCATCATTTAAAGTATTTCAGATCTTAGTGCACCAGGACACAGTTAATGTTATATGCTGAGATGACTTATGTTGAGTTGCCATCTCTCTTCCAGAGGAAAAAACTTTGCACACAGTGCCGAGTGTAATCGTGCAATTCATAAACAGCCATGTTAGACTAATTATTTACAGGCTCCATTAACACTAGAACTGCCAGATGTCACTGTATACCTAAAAGTGCCAGCGGGTCAATTTTACCCACGCACATGGCAACTGTATTTATATGGCTAAAGAACATACTATTTCACTGTATTATGCTACTGTCTTCACAAAGAAGTGTCTAGAGTCATGAAATGATTATGTCTAGTCATCAACTATATTTTTATCCTGTTGTTTTATGTTCAAGACTTTTTAATGCAGGCTACACTAATCCATAATGGTCAGTAGCCTGCTAAAAAAAAAAGTTTGCACTGACAACGGAACCTAGAAGGTAGTAGCTTAAATATTTGGGTAGTTTAATATTATAATACAATGTCATTAATCAATATCAGAATCAGAATGAGAATTAGCTTTATTGCCAGGTATGTTTGCACATACGAGGAAATTGTTTTTTCGTGAGGGAAGCTTCCACAGTGCAACAGAATGACAGTGACAGAACAAAAAAACACAGATAATAAAAAAAGTAAATAAGGAATAAAAATATACAAATCGACAATTGTATGTACAGGTATATAACAATAGACAGTTGTATGTACAGGTATATTATGTGCAAATTGAAATGTAGACCGAGTATGTGTGTTCGATAAATAAGTGTATGAGTGAATAAATAGTGTGTGTTCCACGGTTATTGTCAAGTGTTCATGAGATGGATTGCCTGAGCGAAGAAACTGTTCCTGTGTTTGGCCGTTCTGGTGCTCAGAGCTCTGTAGCGTCGACCAGATGGCAACAGTTCAAAGAGGGAGTGTGCTGGATGTGAGGGGTCCAGAGTGATTCTGCCAGCCCTTTTGCTCACTCTGGATAAGTACAGTTCTTGGAGAGAAGGGAGGGTTGTACCAATGATTCGCTCAGCAGTCCGGACTACCCTCTGAAGTCTTCTGAAGTCAGATTTGGTAGCTGAGCTGAACCAGACAGTTATAGAAGTGCAGAGGACAGATTCAATGATGGCGGAGTAGAACTGTTTCAGCAGCTCCTGTGGCAGGTTGAACTTCCTCAGCTGGCGAAGGAAGTACAACCTCTGCTGGGCCTTTTTAACAATGGAGTCTATGTGAGTGTCCCACTTCAGGTCCTGAGAGATTGTGGTGCCCAGGAACCTGAATGACCCCACTGCATTCACAGTGCTGTCCATGATGGTGAGTGGGGGAGTGCAGGGAGGTTTTTCCTGAAGTCCACCGTCATCTCCACAGCCTCGTCTGCGCTGATCTAAATTGCAGGTGTGGGGGAGAGGGGGGTTGCTGGAGGTGTGAATGGTTGTGTGGAGAGTTGTTCAGGGCGGGTATTGGGTGTTTTTTCAAACCTGCAGTAGAACGCATTCAGATCGTCAACCAGTTGTTGATTCTCCACAGTGCTGGGGGATGGTGTCTTGTAGTTGATCATTTCTTTCAGACTTTTCCACACTGATGGTGAGTCACTGGAAGAGAATTTAATCCTTATTTTTTCAGAATAATTCCTCTTTGCCACTCTGATCTCCTTTTCCAGTGTGCATTTAGCCTGTTTATACAAGACATTTTCCCCCTTCATGTAAGCATCTTCTTTGGCCTGACGGAGCTGTTTAAGTTTAGCAGTGAACCATGGTTTATGCACATACTGATATAAGATGTTACAGTCTCTGTGAGCTCGTCCAGATCGGTGGCAGCAGCTTCAAAAACACTCCAATCAGTGAGGTCAAAACAAGCTTGTAAATCCTGCTCTGCTTCATTAGTCCATCTTTTTACAGTCCTTAATACAGGTTTAGCTGATTTCAGTTTCTGCCTGTAGGTCGGTATAAGATGAACTAAACAGTGATCAGAGAGCCCCAAAGCTGCTCGTGGAACAGAGTGATATGCATTCTTTATTGTGGTGTAACAGTGATCCAATATATTACTGTCTCTGGTGGGACATGTGATGTGCTGTCTGTATTTTGGCAGTTCACGGGAGAGATTTGCTTTATTAAAGTCCCAGAGAATGATTAAAACAGAGTCGGGGTGTTTTTGTTCTGTGTCTGTGATCTGATCAGCGAGTTTCTGTAAAGCGGAGCTCACGTGCGCTTGCGGAGTAATGTAGACACTGACGAGAATGAATGAGCAAAACTCCCGCGGCCAATAGAACGGCTTGCAGTTAATGAAGAGCACTTCTAGATCTAAACAGCACATCTTCTTTAACACAGTTACATCTGTACACCACCTCTCATTGATATAAAAGCATGTCCCGTCGCTGCGCGATTTCCCCGTTGATTCTGCATGTGGTGAAACTGATGGCAGGGATATAACTAAAGACAGGACAAACTAACAAAAACATAAAAACAACTGCGGAGCACGCCATGGAGGCAGCCATCAGCGTCGGCACCATCGCGAACGTATATATTATATATTAATATATATCATATATTAAGATAACCCATGCTATGAATGACTAGAACAGCCTAATGAGCAATAATAATTCACCACACTGCATAGGATGATGCGATGAAAAGAGCACAGCTGCACCTAAATATTTGTTCATTTGTTTAGTTATATCATTTATAATTTGAATAAGAGAACAACACCATTAAACTTTGGGTAATCAAAAAAAAAGTTTTTATTCATTACATCATATAGCGTAGATCTAATTTTATTTTCTTCAGGAAAAGGCCAGACTAGAATAGCAACACAGTAGCGAACAATAAACGATATGGCAAGACAAAAATTAAATAATTAAACCAAAGTTTGACCAATTAGAGTAACGTTAGGCTAAAACATGTAAATATGATATCTGGATCGCTGTCAGATGAGCCGTCAGATGCTGAGCCATCAGAATCTCCATCACTCATGGCATTTAGTGTTTCTAATACCTCCCTTCCATAAATCACCTTTTTTTTGTCATTTTGACTTTATTTATGAAACTCATAACCGCTAAATCAGTGAGTGAAAGGCGTTGCCTAGAAATGTACAATGTTAAAACATAAGCGGCAAGGAAATGACAGCGCGAAAATACATGCATTATATAAGCGGGTAAATTTGACCTGCTGGCACTTATAGGTATAAATGCCCCATTTTTTTAATCTGGTTTTATCTAAATAATTTAACAACATTGGATTGTAAATTGCATAATTTTTGTAAAAATCAATGACTGGGAGACTTGAATGTTTTATTTTAAATCTGTTATGCACGTTTGAAAAACAGCCACGGGTAAAATTTAGTGTTCTAGTGTTAAAAGTGCACCTAACAAAGCGCATGTTAGCTTCTGCTCTTCAGTAAGCATGCAAGACAAAAATTAAATAATTAAACCAAAGTTTGACCAATTAGAGTAACGTTAGGCTAAAACATGTAAATATGATATCTGGATCGCTGTCAGATGAGCCGTCAGATGCTGAGCCATCAGAATCTCCATCACTCATGGCATTTAGTGTTTCTAATACCTCCCTTCCATAAATCACCTTTTTTTTGTCATTTTGACTTTATTTATGAAACTCATAACCGCTAAATCAGTGAGTGAAAGGCGTTGCCTAGAAATGTACAATGTTAAAACATAAGCGGCAAGGAAATGACAGCGCGAAAATACATGCATTATATAAGCGGGTAAATTTGACCTGCTGGCACTTATAGGTATAAATGCCCCATTTTTTTATCTGGTTTTATCTAAATGATTTTTAACAACATTGGATTGTAAATTACATCATTTTAGTAAAAGTCAATGACTGGGAGACTTTAATGTTTTATTTTAAATATGTTACATACATTTGGAAAACAGTTCTAGTTTTAAAGAATAAGAGTTATTTTCCTGTGACCATTTGCAGATTCCACCCCTAAAATCCCGAACCGACTGACTGCTGCCAGTGTTTTTACTGTGGAAAAGGTATGGTAGAGTGGAAATGCTGTTCCTGCCTGTAAAACACTAATTGCTCTTCCTGATCACTCTATATAGCACTTTTACTGTCATTAACACAAGGAACAGGTGGAAACACAAGAGTTTCTTTATGTTCTGGTGATTAGATCTTCTAAACGTAAAGTATCTTGATGTATCACCATCTTCTGTTACAAGACTATTAGAATTTGTTTTATAAATCTGAGTAAGAACCTACTAGGAAATCCAGCTGAGACCAGTTCCCTTTCGATACTTCACTCGTACTTCATCTGCTACTAAGACACTATGGGGAAACCTCATGGCCATGGGCTCGTGCAGTAAATTAAAAACAAACCAATGGCTCGGCATTGGAGCTGCACGAGTCTATGGCGATGAAGCCCGCCAATATGGGAGGGGCCATCTGGCTATATAAGCGGGCATGTCACCATAGAATTCTCAGATTTCTTCTCCTTCAGCGATGACGACGATCTTGAAACGCGGATCTCACCGCTTCTTGCAGCCGCCTACAGTGCTGGACTTCCAGATCCCCTGCCGCCATCCGGCGATCTAAAAGAGGCGATCAAACTCTAAACACAAATTTTGCGGTGTTGTTGCAATGCCTTCCCGTTTCTGTCGCTCGTGCATTGCAAAAAATGCTTTTCTAGCTTAGATCTTTTGTCTTGTTTCCAGCCAAAATATCTAAGAATTCTTAAATCAAGAAGGATTTTCTAGACAAGTAAAAATTATTGTCTTGTTTTCAGAAAAAAACAAGTCAAAATTAAGTGAGTTTTTGCTTGAAACAAGCAAAATAATCTGCCAATGGGTAAGAAAAAGAATCTTGTTTTCTGTTTCTCTACGGCTGCTTCTAGTTGCCCCAAATCAGTGCCGAATCAGCAGCCCGCGAAGCCCTCCAGCCACCCAGGCGACTCCCAAGCCTGAGCCTTGCCAGCGCTTCCACTCTGCCAGACGCTACCCATTTTCAAAGCGTCAGGGACCCCGGCCCAAGTTAGTGCTGGACCCGGCGCCTCAGGCGTCCTCCTGATCTGCGGGAAAGGACAAGGAGGGGGCCAAGTCTCGCTACAGATGGACCTCCCCCCAAGAAGTCTCTGTTGTGCCTCCAAGCACCCTGTTCAGTTCTGGGTGCCGACGGCAGTGTGTTTGTGAACACTGGGCCCATTCAAAAGGTGCCCACATAACTAGCCGCTGTTATAGTGGAAAAAAATAAACCATAAATACTTTCAAAAAGAGAGCATATTTCCTCTGAGTATCAGACTGGGTTTTGGGGATAATAAAACAAGGTTAAACTCTTCAGTTCGCTCACGTCCTGCTCTCCGAGGTGATGAATTTACTGGCGAAAAGAGCCATAGAAATGGTTTCCCCAGGTCAGAGTGAGTCAGGCTTTTACAGTCATTACTTAAAAAACGGGTGGAAGTCTTTGACCCATCCTCGATCTCAGATGCCTGAACTGTACCCTTATGGCGTTTCATAACAAGTGAAGTTTCGAAAGGGAACGTACTTGGCTACAAACTTAAAGGGGTCATATGATGCGATTTCAAGTTTTCCTTTCTCTTTGGAGTGTTACAAGCTGATTGTGCATAGATAAGATCCCTGAAGGTGCAAAGACTAAAGTCTCAAAACCAAAGAAATATTCTTTATCAAAGTTAAGACTCTGCCACGCCCCCCTAAAACGGCTCGTTCAAACATGCCCCCACATATCTACCTCACTATGTGGAAATATTACCATAATGCCACCCAAATGTGCACGCAAAGAAAGAAGGCGTGGTTTCAGTAACCACAGTTAGTGTTGAAGCAGCCATGTCAGGGAGAAGCTGTGTGCTTCTAGACGAAAGCTAAAGCACTTTATTTGGCCTTCCGAAAGTAGATGCATTTAGGAATCTTTAAGATTACTTACAACAGAACAGCAATGCATTTTATGGATGACCGTTTCGTGAACCTAGGAGAGAAGGTAATTCTGACTTTGCTATGACAATCTGGCGCTTCTGAATCAGGTACTGTTTAGTTATTAGTTTAAGTATTTGCTATTGACTGTTCAAATGCGGAGTTTTACACATCGTGTGTGTGTGTGTGTGTGAGAGAGAGAGAGAGAGACAGGGTCACAACCGTCTTGAAGGGGCGGTCACACTGCACTTTTCATTCCATTGACTTCCATTCATACGCATGCGAATGCGTCAGACTGGAAACGCAAGCTCATGCGAAAAATTTCGCATTTCGCTGCGTTCCAAAGTTCAAGTTTGGTGAACTCTGACCTGCAAATTCGCATCACGTGAAGACGTGTGACCAGTAGAAGATCGATACATCACTGCGTGACCTCTCTGTACAGAAATTAAAAAATGAAGGAAGCGCTAATTTTAGCCGTAGCGCAGCGTCCTATATTATATAATACATTCTTTAAAAGATTATAAAAATCAAATATATATATAACGTATAAAATGACCTATTTAAAGGGAAAAACCTACAGCACTTAAAGCACAGCACTTAAAAATGTATTATATATGTACAGTCAAACCAAAATGTATTCAGACACCTTGAACATTTCATTCATTAATACAGTTTATTCACTATAGTTAAAAAAATAAGTAAGTACTCCTTGTGGCGATCCTCATCCAGCTGAAGCTCCTGAATTAAAGAATGGAACTCATTCTGAGTCGACGCCGTACAAGCACATCTGAATCCATGTTGTGATAACCTTGGTGCGTGATGTCATATCCTGCTCCCGCCCATATCGCAGCGGCGTCCGAAAAAATTTCACACGTTCAAAGTCTAGTGTGACCGCCCCTTAACCGTGGCTTGTGTAATGCAAACACATACCAGCTTCATCACTGTGTCTGTCACGCGACTCTGTTCCCCTCTCGGGCTCTGTCTTTACATTTATTTTGAAAGATGAAGCTGGCGATTATGGTAAGGGGCGTTACATTTCCGACGTGTGCTTGTGGTGTTCGGCCAATCACAATGCACTGGGTCAGCTGGCCAATCAGAGCAGACTGCGCTTGTAGGAAGGAGGGACTTTGTAGAAAATTAAGCATTTGAGAGAGGCGGGGTGTATAGGACCTACAATAATGTACAGTATTTGAAAAATAATGTGTTTTTTGAACATTAAAGCATGTCAACATATTCGGATACACCAAATACAGAAAATAATGATCTTTAAAAAAGCATCATATGACCCCTTTAAGAAACTTACATTTTAGACACCATATTGCCTATTTTTTGCTCCATTTCGCCAAAAAAAAGGTTCCAAACACAGCCACAGCACTGTTTTGCGTCTCTGAAAAGCATGACAGTGTTTCGTTCCTGAATGAATCAACCGTTTAAATGATTCTGTTCAGTCGCAGTGACTCACTTATTAACAGTGACTTGCTGCCACCTATTGGCGGTTTTAATTTCACATTTTAAAGTACATTTTCATATTTAGTTTAAATCATTTCAAATATCAGTATTTAACGTTTTAAGATTAAAATATCAAAACATTATTTAAGCATTTGTAACTGCAGGTTAAAGCATTCATGCCTTGAATTAAATAGTGTGTACACTTCAGATGCAGCTTGTGTTTCCTCTGCATTGCATGAATTTTGTTGATAATGATTTTATTTGTTTGGTAACAGCCCCAAATGTCTTATTATTGTAATTGACTTTATTGATTAAATGTAAGAATTTGACACACTTCTAGAAAAAAGGGCTTTACAAAGGTAAAAATGCCCA
This sequence comes from Sinocyclocheilus grahami, assembly GCF_001515645.1. Classification (NCBI taxonomy): domain Eukaryota; kingdom Metazoa; phylum Chordata; class Actinopteri; order Cypriniformes; family Cyprinidae; genus Sinocyclocheilus; species Sinocyclocheilus grahami. Next base: position 206,700 of record NW_015505774.1, on the reverse strand, counting down.
TAAAGGGTGAAAATATTAATTTATGTCACTGCTGTGAACTGACCACCACACAGAGTCAGCTATCCACAGCAGTCCTGCAGCGCAACACACTCAGCAAAATATCGTCTGATTATCGATCGTTATCGATAAATTCCCAGAAAATATAGAGAAATATCAAAACATTATTTATGCATTTGTAACTGCAGGTTAAAGCATTCATGCCTTGAATTAAATAGTGTGTATATGCATCTAAATGCCACTTCAGATGCAGCTTGTGTTTCCTCTGCATTGCATGAATTTTGTTGATAATGATTTTATTTGTTTGGTAACAGCCCCAAATGTCTTATTATTGTAATTGACTTTATTGATTAAATGTAAGAATTTGACACACTTCTAGAAAAAAGGGCTTTACAAAGGTAAAAATGCCCATAAAGGGTGAAAATATTAATTTATGTCACTGCTGTGAACTGACCACCACACAGAGTCAGCTATCCACAGCAGTCCTGCAGCGCAACACACTCAGCAAAATATCATCTGATTATCGATCGTTATCGATAAATTCCCAGAAAATATAGAGCTATAATTTCGTCAACATCGCACACCCCTAGGCTAGATATTTAATTATTATTTTATCTTAGAATTAGGTTGTCTCAATGATAACAAGGACAAGACAAAAAATATGCATCATATGTATATAAAGTTTTATTTTAATATTCATTTTTTTTATTTTTTGTGAAGGGGGCTTTGACACAATTCAAACATTGGTTTTCACATAATCTTACAGGAACGCCCACATGGAGGGCAAAACAAGGCTTTCCTCCACTGACCGCCAGTTATTTTTATGAGATTTGCATTAAGTATTAATATAGTAACAATGAACTAAAAAGCCAAAGAGAAGAAATAGGTTTTAAGAGATGATTTAAAAACAGTTAGACTGTGCCGATCTGATATAGTCTGGAAGGCTGTTCCACAGCCTTGGGCCAGCAACCGCAAAGGCTCTATCCCCTCTATGCTTTAACCATGATCTGGGGACAGAGAGAAGCCTTTGATCACCAGACCTCCGATTTCGTGTAGGATTGTATGGATAAAGTTGATCAGACAGACAGCCAGATTATTTATAGATTTAAAAACAAAGAATTTTAAACTAAATTCTAAGATGCACAGGTAGCCAATCCACCAATTTCAAAATTGGAGTAACATGATCAAATTTACGTTGTCCTTTGAGGAATTTAGCAGCGGCGTTTTGCACGAATTGGAGACGAGTGACGGTCGATTTAGAAATGCCGAGGTAAAGAAAGTTGCAGTAGTCCAAGCGAGATGTTATAAGTGCATGGATAGCAATCTCTAAAGAGAGAAAAGATTTAATTTTGGAGAGAAGACGTAGCTGAAAAAAAAACAAGCATGAATAACCACATTTATTGTTTTAGAATAAGTATATTGTTTAACCGCATTAAATGTTTTATAATGTACCACTGTTTTTAGTGATTGAAATAATGCGGCAGGTGCTTTATATGGATTGCTAATGGTCAAAACTCGCATTTTGTTCACGTCTTTGTTTTATTCTTTTGAGAGGTGATCTAAATATTTTTGGCTTGGAACTGATTGAAAATGTACAGGCTTGTGCTGCAGTTCTGTGGTTGTGTTGCCCGCCAAGTCTTCGAGCCAGTCACGTGACTGAAAACTATTAATTTAAACTATTTAAACCAGTTTGGACAATGCTAAAAATGTCCTGCTAAAACCAGTTTAAGGTAATATATACTGTATGTTCTGGATTATGTTTCTAACTGATTTAAGATGGGTTAAATGGTTGACAAGAGGACAGGTAGTACTGGACTGGTAGTTCGTCTTGAGCCATCTGAAACCAGCTTGTTTTGAAACCAAAATATCCATCTAAATAAAGTTTAAGGTAACAGCTATATTTTTGGATTATGTGTTTAGTTGGTTCATGATTTTCTAGATGGTTGACAAGAGTCACAGCAGGCCTCACTTCATGTTTTTTGAAATATGGTAGTTGTTTTCTGAAGATGATCTAACAGTCTAGCCACATTCCCACCATCTGGTACAGATAGTCCTTTTATCAACCATCTAAACAGTTTAGGCCAGCTAAAATCCAGCTAAAGTTTAGAGTTAGGCCAGCTAAAAATCAGTTTCTAAAACAGTTGAATTTAACTGGATTGTGGGTCAGTGAAGTGAGGATTCTTTAATTTTGACCTATTAATTTTCATATTGCACTGTGATATTACTATGCTTTTATGGTAATGATATATTATTTTTAAATGTTCTTTATGTAAATGTTATGATGTAATAATATAAATCATATAATCCAGCCTACAATCCCACAATCATATACAATTCTATATTGCATGTGAAAGCAGTATCACTGTACCGTAAAAACCCAAATATACCCAAATAATACTATATGTATGATTATAATATGGAAATATTATATGAAAATATGTAAGACATACAAACTGATTCCCCATTTCTATTACAACTGTTCCTCATGTGCTGCTATGGCATTGTAGTACTATGGTTCATTATTTATTTTTGTACATTGCATTGCTCTCAGGCCGGGTGACACTTGGATTCAGAAGAAAAAATAGGCTGGTTCTTAACTAGCTACCTGTTCTGAACACCCTCACAGACAACTGGTAAATACAGTGCAACCAAAATACACACAGAAACATGTACAGTAAACGTCTGATTTTCATCTTATCTACACGATTTTGTAAACTCAGCATTTCCAACCAGTGGGATACAGGTGTAGTATTGGTGAAAGAACCTGGTCACAAGGTTAACCAAACCATTTTCCACTTCCATTTCCCATTGGTTGGAAGTTCATCATGCCTCAAACCCTCAAGACCAACAACGTGAAGCTTACGCAATTCATTTCCAGATTCTCAGCAAACAGCTTAATCTGAGAATATTCATACTCCGAAAGACTGAGAGATGTTTTTGTGACATGTCGAGCACATTGCGATCATCTCCTCAACATTGAAAGGAAACTCGTTTGAAATGAAAGCACATGTTTGGAGCTCACAGAACACCCTTCCCGCATCCAAACTAAACTAACATGGCATCAAAGCTAAAAGTTTACGGTGACTGTGACTGACCTGGAGAAACACGCCGTGTTGTGTTTGCTTTAATGTCCACCAGACATGTTTTACCTATAACACCATGGAAAATAAAACATGTGAGGAAGGTGAAAATTATTTTGTGAATGTGGTGTGTCACACTCTGCTCATGTCACATGTTCAGTAAAGTCTTTACATCTGTGTTTGATCCAGTACAGTGTGAATGTTTGTTGTGAATGTGTTTCTCATCAAATTATTTGAAATGAATTCATTACACTTGTTTTGGTTTTTAAATGTTGTAAAAACAAAACATAAAGCCAATAAAATGTACTCCAAAGCTTAAAATATTCTTACAAATCCAAGAGTATAATTTCCTTCTATAAAAACTCCTAAATGTTCAGGTTTCAAAACAGAGGAGTGGACTGTGGAAAATATTAAGCAAACGTGTTTTTGCTTTTCGGCCAGGTGTGGGTTTGTTTGTACTTGCTGAGATGTTTTATTTCTCTTATACGTATATATGCATATATCAAGTATACATCACACAACTTGGAAAAAACATTGCGATCACCCAGTATGGGAAGTAAAATGCTTCTAGTGTCACAAAATGTACAATTCAAATATACATGTGACCTAACATATAAAGTTTTCAAAACCAGGCCAACCATAAGGATGGTGAACAATGATATATGTTTCTTTAAATGGCATTACATATGCTTTCATGCACTTTAAACATGTGATTTTAGTCAAACTAAAGCAATAATTGTCTTTTTAAAATGTCTTGAAAACATCGGACATATACTATATATATATATATATATATATATATATATATATATATACATACTGTACATATAATATATGTAGATAAAGATTGTTGCATGAAATTTTACATAATTTGTATCAATTCATAAAGTAAGCTCAGTGGTAGAGCATTGCGTTAGCAGTGAAAAAGGTTGTGGGTTCAATTCCCAGGGAACACACTTACTGGTAAAAAATATATAGCCTGAATGCACTGTAAGTTGCTATGGTTAAAAGTGTCTGCTAAATGCATAAATTATAATTATAAATTATAATTATTATAAATATTATTAAATCAAGAAGCCACTGCTTGAGATGCAAAGTAAGATTTCTGAAAAAAAGTATCACAATTAAGTGTTGTTTATGTTTAAAACAAGAAGAAAAGGTCTTTGTTTTATTTATAATATATTGCAATTTTAGGCTTGTGGTTACATCAATAAAGATTATGTAATAATAACTAAAATGTCAGGTTAGTCTGTAATCATACTAGTCCAGGGTATTTTTGAACAGACATAATGTGATTGAATCTTGTCTTTATTGATGCTGTATGCGTCTCTCCCACAGGAGAACAGGAACACGAGCCACACTAGAGCAGTTTAGCACACCCTGTATGATAATCTGATTTCATACACCTCCATTACTGCATGGATCAGATGCTGCCGGACCCAGGCGCCATAGTATGCTGAACACATCCATATAGTGCTTAGCTTCACATCTGACTGTAATTATAGCAAATGCAGCAGTTCTCTATTTGACATCACTTATACATGCAAACCTCTTTTCGTTGTTCATGGGTTGCATCTGAATCAATGTGATCTCACCACCAGATATTGCAACCATTAAGGGTGATTTCAGAAATGTCAAAACTGGGGGAATTTTATAGTACTTTAAAATAAGACCAAAGGTGCCTTTCTCACATTCTTTCCATCTCAGACTCACAGCCCGAGACTCTTGTGTCATTGGTTACACAACCCTAATGAAGTTCACATGATCAGTGTGTGATCAGTGTGTGTGGGTGTAATCAGTGACTGTGGAGAAGGGCGACCCATGGGACAGAAGACACAGCTGCACAAAATCACTCACAAATGCACATGCCCAACCTCATAAAGTTTTATACATGCACACTCAGCAATCATAGTCATAGTCAGCAATCATGCTCTCTGACACTTTACTTTCAGTTAGAATTTCAGATTTATAGCAGGAGAATTCATATATATTTCTGTTGAGATTGTTGTGGGAAAGAAAATTTAGATGTTAGAAAAGTGATGTTCTTCCTCAGTAGTTATGTGTTGATTTGTAGTACAAATGTCCAAACATTCTTAAATGAAAATAACATACAATATGTCCATAATTTAAAAATAAATTTGATCATATACAGGTGGATCTCAATAAATTAGAATGTCGTGGAAAAGTTCATTTATTTCAGTAATTCAACTCAAATTGTGAAACTAGTGTATTAAATAAATTCAACGCACACAGACTGAAGTAGTTTAAGTTTTTGGTTCTTTTAATTGTGATGATTTTGGCTCACATTTTACAAAAACCCACCAATTCACTTTCTCAACAAATTAGAATACTTCATAAGACCACTTAATTTGGGATAAAATATATATTTTGTGCGTGAATATATGTTCTAAGATTTATTTCAAATAATCTATAAAATTACATAATATATTGTGAATTTCCCCTTAAGGTGATAATTAATGTTTATCTAATCTACCAACAATGAAATAATATATATATATATATATATATATATATATATATCTACATTATGCATATATATATATATATATATATATTACCAAAATACTCAGTTTTTTTTTCTTTTTTTTAATCAAATGTTCCTTTAGGCTCCACACCTGTTCTGTTTTCATCTTGATTATGTTCCCCACATATTTAAACCCTGTGTCTTCCTCAGTTCAGTGTCTGCTATTATTTTAGATTACGGATGTTCTTGTTTTCTCCCTTTTGGTTTATTAAAAGATCTTACTTGGAATCCTTTGTCGTGAGCTCTTTATGCTTGACAGCCCGTAACAATAAAAAAATATATATATATTTAATATTTTTACATTAACAATGTAATCAATATTATATTTATTATTTTTAATAGTTAACTTCTAACCATTTTAATTTTTTTGGGATCATCAGTCATTAAAGCTCTGTAAATATTGGTCACAGACATGGAGATTTACTTTCAGCAAAATTATTATTCACTAAAATCTTCCACAGATCATGTTTTCAGGCCATTTCAAGTCTTATTTTGATGTAACAAAGCAGTTATATCTAAGTGTATGACTTGTTTACTTACTTTTTTAATTAGTATTCCCATTAATGCCATTATATTGTTCATTCAGACTGATCCGCGAACATGAACCAATCATAACCAGTCATATCAAATCAAATTGAGATGGAGGCATTACAAGCCCATTAGAGTTCAGTTACAAACATATATGCCGAACGTTTCCCGCCATTAGCAGCCAGTATCCATTACCTCCAGAAGTCTCCGTCTGAACGCAGTGATCTGCCTCGTCCCAACATCAATGGTGAGGTAAGTTTGACTCAAACGACACATGGGAAACAGGTATTTGTTCTAGGACTCAGTGAGCTGCAGACATATCCTAACTGACACTTGACCTCATAAATGACGTGTGTGTGTTAGTTTTAAACCATTACCATGAAAAATATTACTATTTTGGCCAAAATTAGGTAAAGTGGCAGAATGTTACTGTATGCCTTTTAGACTGTCTTTATATCAGGAGCATGATGCCTTAAATACTGTCTAGGTAGTCAGCTAACTAGGGTTTTTACAGCGCTGTTACAGTATGTGGCATTTTTATGTTATGTTGTTTTCAGTTGCTATCGCTCTTTGTTAACACCAGTGCCAAATACAAGTGTGTCGCCCCCTCCCTTTTTCCCACATTTCTTTGCATGCATTGAGGAGACATGGGACGGGCCGCAGGATCAAGTGCGTGTGAATTGCCCTCTTTTACTCTTTGACTTTTCAGTCCCTATTAACTCCAAACAATCAGTCGACGCATTTCCCGAGCGCTGCGGTTTCCTGTATGGCAGTGAGCAGATGAAGGACATGGAGAGGTTAAAGGGTACGAGACCTTCTCCTGCTGCTGGAAAACATGTTCTCACGAGAGAGACACAACCCTTAAAACATGCCAGAAACACAGCGATTCAACTCACCCATGCAAACATGTGTTTAAACTCTATTGAGGAAAATGGTC
>NW_015505774.1:184344-199198 GCF_001515645.1 Sinocyclocheilus grahami | reverse complement strand
ACTGACCGCACGCTTTAGGGGGTCTGTTAAAAATCAATGGGCTCAGGGGAGGCACAACAGACGCTGACACCTGTTGTAACTTATCCTTTTAACTTTACACTGATGTTGCTTTTGGACAGTGTTTCTTTAGAAAAACGAGTGATTGATACACTGATTAATGTTATATTTTGTTATATTTGCATTGTTTTATTTTTGCACTATACTGTAAAAAAATTTTTTTTTATACTAATAATGTACTTTTTTTTTCTCATCCAATATTTTGAGGAGGCACTGCTCCCATTGGAGGAAGCTCCCCTGATATATAGATATTTTACGCTTAGAATGAATGTGAATTTATTTCAAATCACGTGTGAATATATGTTAGCAATATTTTCCACACAGTTCTCTGGAGTACAACAACAATTAGGGTTTTGAAATCCAAGGTAAGACATTATAAATGACCTCTAATTTCAAAATAATTTGCAAGAATTTCAAAATTACAGTATCATGTGATCATCAAAACACAAAATTATTTCATAGTGAGTGAAATAACGTTCTTGCACAATTTGTAATTCTGACCTTTAAAACTAAATCAAACATTTGAGATATTTTCTGAAAGTCTTTTAAAAGTGACTTTTCAAACAGTTTTTTAAAGACTGTGTCTAATCAGACTCTTTTGTTTGTGACAGTGTCCTGCAGTTATATACACACATAAACACACAGAGAGTGGTGTAAACCATGTCTTCTGACCTTCATGCTGGTGGAGCTCCACAGGAACCTCAAAGATCAACGTCACAATCAGGTTGTATGTTTTATTGCTCTTCTGATGTTCAGAAGTTGATATTTCTTCTTTCACAACACAACCATCATTTGCTGCTCTGACCAAATTTCCTCCAGGCACATAAATCAAATTTAGAGTTGCCGAGCTCTTTGTAAAACATTGTGGTCATCTGCTGGAATATTTTTTCCGTCCTACTCTAAACTGTCAAACAGTTTTCACATGACGGATCAGGAATTCCGTGTCCCAGCACTTCCAAAACCAAATGATCCATACATCACAAGGAAGAGAAGAAATTACAAACAATGTGCTGGAATAAGTAGAAAAAAAAATCTGGTGTTGATAAAGCTGGTCTAAAATTTAAAAACAACTATTCAGAAAACGTGTTTGATATAAACTTTGTGTGTAGCTTGAAAACGTTGAGATCTATACAGTACAGATGGATGGATTTACCGTTAGACAAACGGATAAATGGATGGATGGATGGACGGACATATGGCTGAAAAACATAGACAGATTCTGTCATTATATTTGTGTTTTTCCCATCAGTTTTGGCACAGAAGAATGACAGAAACATTTTCTCCTCCAGTGTTTTTGTGATTCTGCACCTGCTGCTTTTAGCTTCAGCCCACTGGGAAACCAGCCCATTAGAGTTCAGTTACAAACATATATGCCGAACGTTTCCCGCCATTAGCAGCCAGTATCCATTACCTCCAGAAGTCTCCGTCTGAACGCAGTGATCTGCCTCGTCCCAACATCAATGGTGAGGTAAGTTTGACTCAAACGACACATGGGAAACAGGTATTTGTTCTAGGACTCAGTGAGCTGCAGACATATCCTAACTGACACTTGACCTCATAAATGACGTGTGTGTGTTAGTTTTAAACCATTACCATGAAAAATATTACTATTTTGGCCAAAATTAGGTAAAGTGGCAGAATGTTACTGTATGCCTTTTAGACTGTCTTTATATCAGGAGCATGATGCCTTAAATACTGTCTAGGTAGTCAGCTAACTAGGGTTTTTACAGCGCTGTTACAGTATGTGGCATTTTTATGTTATGTTGTTTTCAGTTGCTATCGCTCTTTGTTAACACCAGTGCCAAATACAAGTGTGTCGCCCCCTCCCTTTTTCCCACATTTCTTTGCATGCATTGAGGAGACATGGGACGGGCCGCAGGATCAAGTGCGTGTGAATTGCCCTCTTTTACTCTTTGACTTTTCAGTCCCTATTAACTCCAAACAATCAGTCGACGCATTTCCCGAGCGCTGCGGTTTCCTGTATGGCAGTGAGCAGATGAAGGACATGGAGAGGTTAAAGGGTACGAGACCTTCTCCTGCTGCTGGAAAACATGTTCTCACGAGAGAGACACAACCCTTAAAACATGCCAGAAACACAGCGATTCAATTCACCCATGCAAACATGTGTTTAAACTCTATTGAGGAAAATGGTCAGATGTTGCTCTTTTAATAGCTCCTGAAAGAGTTCTCAGTGCTTGTTTCAGATTAATCTCCTTCAGTTCCCAAGAAATAATAGCTGAGCACAGACTGTTTGATGAGAAAGAGTGAACAGATTCATTTTTAGTAATTTAAAATTTTTTTTTTTTTTTTGGCCAATGAAAAAACTAATTTCAACAAAAAAACTAATTTCACAGTGTTTTGATCCTGAAACAAAATGACCAGCTAACATTAATTGAGTAATCATATCAGCAGCACATGTGAAAGTGTGAATGAGTACTAGTCAGGTGAAATCACTATCATACTAATAAGACTGTAAGAGCAGACTGATTGCTATAAAAGGAGGGAATAAACGCAATCATTGTGTTCTTGTTAGCAATGGTTTCCTCCAAAGAAACACATGCAGCCATTATCGCTTTGCATCAAAATGGCCTCACATGCAAGGAAATTGCTACAAATAATATTGCACCTAAAATAACCATTTACCAGATCATCAGGAACTTCAAGGAGAGAGGTTTGACTTCAGTGAAGAAGTCTTCAGGCCGTCCCAGAGTGTCCCAGGACCGTCAGCTATGGAATCGTGTCACCACCAGTGCAGAGCTTGCTCAGGAATTGCAGCAGGTTGGTGTAAGAACATCTGCAAGCACAGTGAGGCCCAGACTTTTGGACAACAGCCTATTGTCAAGAAGGGCAGCATAGAAGCCACTTCTCTCCAAGAGAAACATCAAGGACAGACTGAAATTCTGCAGGAAGTACAAGGATTGGACAGCAGAAGACTGGTGCAAAGTTATTTTCTCTGATGAAACTCCCTTCCTGGATTCAGATTCCTGGGCACCACAATCTCTCAGGACCTGAAGTGGGACACTCACATTGACTCCATTGTGAAAAAGACCCAGCAGAGGTTGTATTTCCTTCATCAGCTGAGGAAGTTCAACCTATCATTGAATCCATCCTCTGCACTTCAATAACTGTCTGGTTCAGCTCAGCTACCAAATCTGATCTCAGAAGACTACAGAGGGTAGTCCGGACTGTTGAGCGAATCATTGGTACAACCCTCCCTTCTCTCCAAGAACTGTACTCATCCAGAGTGAGCAAAAGGGCTGGCAAAATCACTCTGGACCCCTCACATCCAGCACACTCCCTCTTTGAACTGTTGCCATCTGGTCGACGCTACAGATCTCCGAGCACCAGAACGGCCAGACACAGGAACAGTTTCTTCCCTCAGGCAATCCATCTCATGAACACTTGACAATAACTGTGGAACACACACTATTTATTCACTCATACACTTATTTATCTAACACACATACTCAGTCTACACCTCAAATTTGCACATAATATACAGTACCTGTACATACAAAAACTGTCTATTGTAATATACCTGCACATACAACTGTCAATTTATATACTTTTATTCCTTATTTACTTGTTCTATTTTTTATTATCTGTGTTTTTTGTTCTGTCACTGTCATTCTGTTACACTGTGGAAGCTTCTGTCACAAAAACAAATTCCTCATATGTGTAAACATACCTTGCAATAAAGCTCATTCTGATTCTGATTCCGACTGTTTGGGACATCTGGAAAATCGGTTGTTCGGAGATGAAAAGGTGAACGCTACCATGAATCCTGTGTTGTGCCAACAGTGAAGCATCCTGAGACCATCCATGTGTGGGGTTGCTTTTCAACCAAGTGAGTGGGATCTCTCATAATTCTGCCCAAAAACACTGCCATGGATAAAGAATTGTCACGATCTCGGTGGGGTCTACTTAGACTTTGTTGTCATGGAGCACATGGCCTTTTGTTTTGACGGCTCGCCATGTGCTCTGCTGTCATCATGGTGTATACCCCACCCCTCTTGTTATCCCTGTTAGCTAATTCTCCATCCTCACCTGCACCCTGTTTTGTCCTCATTATCTTGCCCTCGTATTTGCTGTCTTGTGTCAGTCTGTAATGTGTTGTTCTGAAGCTCAGATCATCTCGGTGCATGTTGTGCTTTCTGACCCAGTCTTGTTTTGTTTATTTTTCTAGTCTAGTCGGTCTGGCGTTCCTGTTTTTGTCACCCTCCCCTTTTTATCCACCTTCCCCTTTAGGACTCTGGTCGGCTCTCTCTGATTGTATGCGTGTTATTGATGCAAAGTCCGATTCATTTCTGCGAACCGGTTCTTTTCGGACAGATCGGCTCATTGAACCGTTTCAAAAAGTCGATTCATCGGTTCTTGACGTCATCAAGCAATAACGTCTCTAAGCATTTCTTTTCTAACAACTCAGTGCCATGTTGTATCAATGAAAGTAATTTGTGTCAATGCATATTGAAACATTAAAAAATAAAGTTATTTGTGTGAAAGCATATTGCTATATAATTCACTTAAGTTAATGGTGTTTGTGGTCACAGTTTCATTCGCGGATCCTTTGTCAGATACGACTGACTGACCAATATTGACTAGCCTACAACTTGGATAAGATTCCTAAAAGTTGCACACCTACAGCACACATTACAGGCACTGATGTACAAACGCGGATATGTTCTACATGTCTACAGTATAAAGAATGAATAAACCAGTCTAACTCCTTGATTTCGCTTAAGCAACTTTAAATATAATATACATGCACAATAAACTATTGTAAAATGTATTTGGCCTGTAAGCTACTATCCAGCATGCCAGAGCGAATTGCAGCAGTTATGAAGAACAAGGGTCAACACTATAAATATTGACTCATTATATTTTTAAAACTTATATGCTTATCATTGTTTTTCAGTATACCATAGAAACTTGCGGAAAAATAATCTACAAGTACTAAAGCAGCAAACTTGGCAAAACACAAAATTTATGTCACTGCCAAAACTTTTGGCCATGACTGTATATTATGAATACTGATTACTTTTTGACAAACTCCTCAAGTTCCTCTTGTGTAAGTCACTTTAGATAAAAGGGTCTGCTAAATGCATGAATCTAAATGAATATTCTAGCTGGATTTTACAGTATGGAAAGAAACATGTACATCTTAATTTTATCTTAAATCAAAATAGATTTACTTGAGAAGCATAATGACTTAAGATATTTGTCTTGTTTTCTGAAAAATATATATCAAAATGAATTGAGTTTGTGCTTAAAATAAGAAAAAAAATCTTGCAATGGGGTCATTAAAATAATCTTGATTTTTCTGACACCATTGGCAGGTACAAACTACATTTTTATGTGATTTTTAAATCAACTTGCTTTTCAAGTATCTTGATTTAAGATAGTTTGATTTAACAATATTTAAATATTTCTACTGGAAACAAGACAAAAATATTGACAAAGAAAATAATTTTCTGCAGTGCAGAATTCAAAGAGACTCTAGGACTCAAATGAGCATCTCCATGAGAAACCAGGCGAGGTTTCCTTTCACATTTGGTATCTATTTTCCTTTCCTTTGACTTCAATCAGGACAAAAGCTGTTTGTTCTTTTATTATTTTTTCATTTCGCCGCTTTACACGCTGTCTGTCCATCTGCTGCTGGAAAATCCACCGCCGTGTTGTTTGGAAGCTGTTTGCCATCAGTGAAAGGGAGCGGGCTGAGTTACTCTAAAGGAAAAATTATAAACACAGAGGAGCATTTAGGCCCAGCCAAGCTGGTGGCTGTACCCACAGTGCTTTGTGCTTACTAGGACAAAGCTGGTTTAGGTTTCAACCTTGGGTTTATTTGTTAACACCATTATAAACACTTGAGCCTAGATCCCTTGAACCTACGTCCAGGAGAATGATGTCTGAAGCTTTAAATAACAGGCGTCTTTGCCAGCGAGGATCCGTGTGCATAAATAAACCTTTATAAGCTTTAGCATGAATGCATCGCTGCTCGTAATATGGAGGCTTTGAAATGATGATGAACTTTTGGCTCATTTATTTTTAAATTCACTAATATTTTCCACCCATTAACAACATAAACCTGCAACCAGCTGTCATGTCATGAGCTTAATAATATCATGTACTTGAACGAAGCAAAAGGCCAAGTGTTGCAGGAATTGCTCACACCTCATAACCTTTTGTGGTGTCTTAAAAGCGAACATTGAAGAAAATGCCAAATATGTGTCATTTTGAGAAAAATCTGAGGGACTTTTTCTTTACCACTGTCTTCCTGCTTTGGAACGGTGTGCTGTGAAAAGCATAGTATAAAAAAAAAGTATAAAACTACAATTATAGTTTTTGTTAATATTTTGAATTAGATTAATCTAATCTAGTCTTTAGTTTTCTAATAAACCTGGCATTGTATATTAGGAATACTGCTGGCTCTTTGACAAATTGTTTTTATGTAAGTTGCTTTCGATAAAAGCATCTGCTAAATGCATAAATGTATACAATAATGGCCAGAATTATTGACACTCTTGGTAAATATGAACAAAGAAGCCTGTGAAAATAAATTTGCATTGTTATTCCTTTTGATGTTTTAATTTAAAAATTCCCTTAACCTTTCAATGAAGTAAAACAATTGAAAATGGGGTAAACATGTCATTATGAAATGAACACTCATAATGGTTGAATCTCAAATACACATTGGCCACAATTATTGACACGCTATTATTCAATACTTTTTGCAACCTCCATTTACTCAGATAACACCTATGAGTCTCTCCTATAATGCCTGATGAGGTTGGAGAATGCCTGACAAGAGATCAGAGACCATTTTTCTACACAGAATCTCCCCAGATCTTTCAAATTCCAAGGTCCTTGTTCATGCACTTTCGTCTTAAGTTCACCCCACTAATTGTCTATAGGGTTCAGATCAGAGGACTGGGATGTCTATGGAAGACATATATAGCAGTATATTTAACAGTGGACATGGGTTACTTTTTAAACCCTTTGTGCACCAAACCCATCTTGAGTATTTGCTGCCAAAAAGCTATTTTTTTATTTATCTGACAATGGAACCCAGTCCCATTTGAAGTGAGATATAGTTTTTATAAAATTTTAGTTTACAAAGTTAACCAAAATTAAAAATAAAGTTAAAGTTAAAATAAAGTTAACAAAAATGAGAAATGTTGCCTTAGTAACTAGACATTACAAGTTAAGTTTTTAATATAAACTATTAATATTTTATTTTAGTTAATTTTTAATCCAAGAAAACACATTCACATTTCACATTTGAATAAGTTTAATTGTGTATAATATATAACACATGTGAACAACACATTTGAAAAGTTTTATTTAAAACATTTAAACATTATTGAATCATTATACAGTAAAGCTAGATCTTGATCTCTAGTAGGCTATTCCATCCACATTTGCATTTAGAATAAATGTAAGCTACATAAGATTGGAAATATATTTTTTTGCCACTGAAATACATTTGTAAATATATTTTGGTATATGGAGGTTTTTTTGCAGTATGGAAAAAAAAACATGAAAAATCCCCACAGATGCATACTAAAAGAAAGAAACCACCTACAGTAGAACACACTATAGCAACACAATAAAATAGTTACAGATGGTTTGTATTGATTTTATTGAGATGAAATCTTAGTGCCTCTGCACATTTGTGAATGATTAATACCGAACTTCAGTAGCAGTTAAATGGCAGTCAAAGTAATGGACCACATCAATAGACTCTGCGATGTTCCTGTCAGATGTGGTGGAAAAATTGGCCAATCCACATGAAAGTGAATAACTGACCTATTTATGATCAAACAGATTGAAACGGAAAAATATTGTGAGATTCCAGAGTGTTAATCAAAGACACATCACTGAAAGTTACTGAAATAACATTTCTTCTAAACTTTGAGAGAACATTGCCACAATGTTAGCCATACTGCATCCAATACAGCTAATTTTATTGCTTGGGCTTAGTTGAGAGGACATATATTAAGTCTACACAAATATATTTGAAAAACATTGAATGAACGGTTATTTTCAAATCCAGTCAACAACTATGCTAATGTTGACTAAACTAATAAAAACACTGAGATCATTCTGCACGTGCAGGAGCTTGCGTGACTTCATGCCGCGGGAGAAACAGCGCCATCTTGTCAAGTTCACGAGTCAGGTAAGTGCCACTAAATAAATGTTATTTTTTAGACTAAATTTATCGACAAAAACATACAGCATATCCGATGCTTTTGAATGGATATTTAGAAGTGTTTTATAAGTCGTGTGTCCGAAGAAAAAGAAATATTTAGGCTATGTTAAATGTATTGGTAGCTGCGATGCGATACGATTCACCCCTATTACGATGCAGTGCGATCTGATTTCGATTCAACACAATGCGATTCGATGCAATATGATACAATGGAGAAAATATGATCACATTTAATGTCTTGAGGCCAGTTTCATAAAACAAGTTAACTAAATAAGCCAAGCTTATTTCAGTTAGTCTGACTCATTGTCAAATGATTTGGTTCCATAAAGCACATTTAACATAGGCCTAGATCAAGCTTAGTCACTGTGACAACTTATGCTGGGAAACTAACCTGGGCTAAAGCAGGCTAACTGGCAGATCACGCTAAACTCCTCTACTGACCAATAGGAACAACTTCAATCTTTTCTGGGGCCATAGACAACGAAGCTAGACAGTCATTCTTCTCAAACCTTATAAACAGTAACTTAAACAACACTCGCACTCTTTTTGCTACTGTTGAGAGACTGACAAAAGCACTTTGAATTACCATTGTGTATGAAATGTGCTATACAAATAAACTTGCCTTGCCTTGCCTAATGATATTACCACTGTCTCACATACTATTATTTGAGTTTTTTTTTGTTTCTAGCCATGCAGCCTTTCTCTCTGGTTTTATTACAGCTGTACCTTTTATATTTTGCAGAACAGATAGCAGAACATCATAACATAACAATCTAAAATTGCTCTTTAAAGCATTAAAATAACAAAATTAAAAGTTAAAATCACTGAATTAAAAATGAAAATAAATAATAAAGAAAATGACTTAGTTTTAACTGCTATAAGAAGCACACATTATTTGAGCTTAGTACTATAGCCTACTTACATTTGCTTTACCTATTACAATAGTCCATTTACAGTTACTGCTATCATAAAAATACAATTTATGTGTAGGTTTAAAATTGTACAAAAGACACATTTAATGTCCCAAAATTTTTTTTTTAGCAAAATGTATATTTTACTCAGAATTATTGCGCTCCTATTCCATTGCGCTCTGTCTGTTTTAGCGTGCATGCGCGCAGCAGCGCTCGTTGCTCTCGTGTGCCTCGCCCACTCCTGACAGCAAAATGGACATGTTTGCATGACTTTATAACATTTACAAATGAAAAATATACCCGTGTCATGTCAGTTATGCAGAGGAAAACACAACATCTCAAATGCATTACACAGCACATTCGCTGTTTGTCATGGTGGATCGATTTGATCCATGATCGACATAAGGTCTGCTTAAGTGAAAAAAAGTGAAGTGAAAAGTGACGTGATATGTGGCCAAGTATGGTGACCCATACTTGGAATTAGTGCTCTGCATTTAACCCATCCAAAGTGCACACACACAGCAGTGAACACACACACCATGAACACACACCCGGAGCAGTGGGCAGCCATTTATGCTGCGGCGCCCGGGGAGCAGTTGGGGGTTCGGTGCCTTGCCGAAGGGCACCTCAGTTGTGGTATTGAAGGTGGGAGAGAGCGCTGTACATTCACTCCCCCCACCTACAATCCCTGCTGGTATGAGACTCGAACCCGCAACCTTTGGGTTACGAGTCAGACTCTCTAACCATAAGGCCACGACTTCCCACAAAAAAATTAACTTAAGAATAAGCATGCACAAATTAGTGAGATTGTGTACATTTAATTTGTCGTTAATGGAACCGATTTAGCCCCAATTGATTTCAGGTCAGGTTTTGGACTTAAATCCCTGTTTTTCCTCTGGTCTCCGTGGTGTTGTGATGCATCATATTCACGCAGCAGCAGCGGTGATGAGAGAGCGCGCTTGAGAAACAATTTAGAGAAATCAATCTACAGATAAAATATTGGTCACAGATTATTGGTCACTTTCTAAATAATAAAAGTATAGCGCATCTATTAGTAATTATATATAAATAAAACGTTTTTTACCGAAGCAAATATGTTTGAAACGATGCATCACGATATAAATGACAACTTGTAGCCGATGCACACTTTTTAAACCGATGCATCGCATCTTTAACTTTTTATGCCGATGCACCGAGCGAATCGGGGAATCTTCCCATCCCTAGTGCTTTCTCATCATTGCAAGTTTTCAGATGCTGGCCGGTCACTTCTTCCAAGGCTCCAAACACTGCCATGTGACCAGACTGCTCCACTGCAACTACATAGTGTGTGTGTGTACTTTCAACACTAAGACTTAAGGTAATGTGTAAAAGTTTAGAGTGTTTACTACAATTAAAATGTGCTTTATTGTTCTCAGTGGCTTCTTCGCTAAAATTAGACTATCTCATTCTTATTCCGAGGTCACTGTAGCCACCAGATCCAGTCTGTATCCAGATCAGATGATGGATCAGCACCTAGAGATGCCCTCTGCACAATCTGACCTGTGTTGCAGCCTGCAATTAAACTGCTGGATTCATCTGGCCAGAGAAGACAGATGGAGTTTTGGTTCCTTCGACACACATTTTTCTGTTTAATACTGTAAAGCTGCTTTGACACAATCTGTAGTGTAAAAAGCACTACGTAAATACAGTGACTGGACTTTACTTGACTCAGTTCAGTTGAACTGTAACACCTGGTTCATAATTTTTTTTCTGACTTCTGCCTCATTTTAAAGATGTAATTGTGAACAGTAATAATATTTGTAAATGGATGTTTGCAAACATTTTGTTTAAATTTTCATTTTTGGGGGAACTATCCCTTTAAGCCTGCATGTTTAGTCTGTATGACAAATGTTATAAATGCAGATTGTTATAAAAATAAAGGCTATTATGTGTTGTAATGTGTGTGTTTTAGTTATTGATAGACACCAGGTAACAATTTTCTTAAACTCAATATAAAATATAATCACTAGTTCCACAGCAATTTCTTATGATGCCCAAATAATACATCTTGGTTGAGGTAACATATGAAACATGAAGTCAATGGTTAAATTTTAATTGACACAATTTGCTGTAGTTTTCTAAATGTTTGACAAATTAAATACTTTTAGTTGAATGGACTATAAAACAATTTCAGTAAAGGTTGAGCCAACTAAAAAAAATAATTCAGGCAACATTTTGAAGACAGAAATTGACTGAACGTAAAATTTCTGTGGAACTTGTTACTAAATAGTAATTAGTTGAAACGGCTTGAAATTGTCTACAGTGTAGCAATGTGTGAACAACCACTAAGAAAATCGTAGGAACTGTGTAGCAACTGCAACGCAATGCCCTGGGAACAGACAAACATCACTCACATCTACTGCTGTAAAATGCTATTTTCCACACTGAAAAAAAATGATTAATTGAATTTGCTAAAAATTTTTAACGGAAGTGGTTGCAATCAATTTGTTTTAACTAAATTTAAATAAACAAATTTTGCTGAAACTAAATTAGACAACTATTTAAATGTAGCTCAAATAAATTGATTGCAACCACTTACCTTAAAAAAAATAATATATTTTTTCAGTGCACATACAGTCAGAAAAAAAACCCCTGCGTTTTGAAAAAGTTTCACTTACAGAAGACAACATTATTAAAATGATCCACGTTTACACGGATCTGAAAAAACAAAAACAAAAACAAAAACGCTGTATTATGCATACCAGGCCAATAGTTGTCAATGTCACTTTGTAAAGAAACACTCTGTGCCTGCATACAACTGTGTCGTATAGATGTCCCCTTAAACAGTGTGCAACAACCTGATCTCATGAGAACTGTAAATTGAAGTAAATGTTGTACTAGTGGGCGATTTTGAGTGAATTTGTATAGTCTGAGATGTACAAAAACAACATTTTCTCAGCTAACAAGGAATATTATCAGGGAATATTCAGCACAGAACATTCTGGCAAGTTTCTCTTAAAATTATGAACAAATGTTTTTACATTAATGTTAGATAATGTCCAATTAAACAATTTGACTAATATAAAGGGTTCCATGAATAATATATTCAAAATGTTAGCACATCATTCATGCAACATTTTTTTTTAGTTGGACATTTATCTAGCATATTTAAATTGTACTACTTGTTTTAAAATGTCCAGAGAACATTCAAAAATAACATTCCCATAATGTTTGCGTGTTTCCTTAATGTTTGTATGACCAAAGTTCAGAGAACAATCAGAAATGCCAAGTTCTGTCATGCAATTCTAGATGGCGCAGGCTGATTTGTCCTTAACATAAACTGATGATATTTACAGCATTAAACTACTTAGCACAAGCTGATTAGTTCATACTGCATGCACAGCCAATAAGCTTGCTGCTTTACATTTAAATGGCTGGTTAGCCACTAGAGCAGTTCTCAGTGCGCTTTCTGAGTTCCTCTGAAACTCTCCACCTTCCCCAGCTCCACCTGTATAGATCTGCTGCGGGTTATTATATATGCTATTTGTGCAGCAGTAGAGTATGTCTTAAATACTCACAGCACCGTATCGGTGTATGTATTGGCAGTAGCAATTTCCTGTATTTGCTATACAGCAGCAATAATTTACAACAACAGCAATAACCAACAGCAACAGAAATTCAGCAGCAGCTGCGTAGCAGATCTATTCCGCCAAAATTAATATTGTCATGTCCATTACCATGCTAAAATCTTCAGAGAGTTGTCATCATAGAAATTATGTTTTCATAACTTAAAACATTAGCAAAACGTTCCTTGAACATATTTGTGTTAGCTGGGTTGTACATAAAATGCCAAATAACTTTCAGGTAGTGTGAGTAGATCATAAAAATGTGGAATTTGTGAATTTTCAAACCAAATCATGAAATACTTGGCATTTCCAGTTAAACATCTTTGGTCTTTCAATGCACAACTATGTAATCAGAGTTTTCTCATTATCACCAAACACCAAAGTCAGAGTGACAACCACATGCATAAAAGAAAATGCTGATGCCTCATTTTACTCATAGAATAAACTAATTCTAACATCGCCCTGCAGAATCAGCTGAATCTAGAAAAGCAAAGTTAATCAAGAAAACTCTGAATGAAAACACTTTAAAAAGCATTGTCATTTTAAGGTTAAATAGCATTGAGTATAAAGGGTGTGACTGAATAACAGACAAAAAGACGTGTCAGGACTGGAGTTTCCCTACAGATGTGCTTTTTATTCCAAACTGAACATGTGGCTGCCATCTGAATAAAATATGGACAAAAGAATTAACGCTATTGAAAGCAGGAGACAGAAGGACGAGTGACAATTGCAAAACAAATATCTTCCCTCGGTGGTTTCATGTGCATTTGTGTACAATCCCTGCCAAAAACCAGAAACTGAAGGCCAAACAGAGACTAACTGTTTGTTTATTCTATACATTATGCAAGAAGAGGAAGCCATGCCATGAGGATGTTATTTTACAGATAATATGTTATACTTGATACACTGTCGTGCAAAAGGATTTTTAGGAATTTAGTGACAGGAGAATTTATGCATAGACACAGGTGCAGGCCCGGCGCCAGGACGCACGACTTGGGGGGGCTTTTATATTTCTTGGGGGGGGGCCGAATCGGGGGGCGGGGCTGTGCTTAGTTTCAAGTGAACGCTCAAAATACATTATTTGGGTAACACGTTACAATTTTTACAACACTTTACAATAATTAACTAACACTTTAATACACTCTGATAGATTAACTAACATTAACTAATGGAACCTTATTGTAAAATGTTACAATTATTTGTTATTAAAGCATATACGTTCACAAAAACACTTAAATTAAACAAAAAAAACAGCAAGTGCATGATTTGGCATGGCAGCGAATACAAATAATTGTTTCCTTACCTAAATCCTGCATTTGGACCAGGCTCGGTTGCAGAATCACTTCACTTTGTGCTTCTGAAATTAGGCTATTATCTTTTTTTCTATATAGTGTAGTAGCTAGCTATATCTGTGTCGTACGTGGCCGCTTTTCAAGCATGAAAAACACACGTTTTATTTAAATTCTGAATATATTATCATATACAACATGGAAAGAGCGCTCCCTTTAAATTTATTAAAAACTGTCACTCATTCATCACGATCTCACAAAGTTCCGTTTTAACCAATGAATGTGACCACACAATGAAACTTTTTTTTAATGAAGTTACGAGCACGACAGAACTCAGCACCGGACAAAAAGCAGTGAGTGCGTGGATTCTAACCTAAACACATCTGATGGGCCATTGCGTTGTAGAAATCAACAAACATGTCTGTGATTGGCTACTTTGCTCCCCTCTGTGAAAATGCATTGTAAAATAATTTGACGCTTTCCAAAACAGAAGGGCAGATACACTGGATTGTTTGCCAAATCTATTTCGTTATGCTGTTATTATGAAGAAAACAGATCCTAGACCAGGAGTTATGGGCAGCTTTTCCATCTAAAAGCAATAAGTTAGACTATTTTACACTACGAGTTAGACTATTATACACGCAAAACTAAAGTCCGCCCATCTCCTTGGTCCGGAGAGGGGCGAGTGGGCCTGCACAGGTGTGTGTGTATATATATATATATATATATATATATATATATATATAAAACATATAACATACATATATATATATATATATATAT
>NW_015505774.1:167357-183377 GCF_001515645.1 Sinocyclocheilus grahami | reverse complement strand
GCCGGGATCAGCTTCCTGCTGATGTAGATGATCGGATGCTCCTCACCCTCCTGGATCTGTGACAGGACGGCTCCCAGTCCTGTGTCTGCGGCATCCGTCTGCAGCAGGAAGGGGCAGCTAAAATCCGGGGCTCGGAGGACGGGCTCCGAGATGAGGGCCCCCTTCACCCTCTGGAAGGCCTCCTCCGCTGCTGGTGTCCACTGTACCTTCTCCGGCTGCCCCTTCCTGGTCAAGTCTGTCAGGGAGGCGGCTAAAGATGAGAAGTTGGGGATGAAGCAGCGATAATACCCCGCCAACCCTAAAAAGGCTCATACCTGGCTCTTGGTCTCGGGTCTCGGAGCAGAGCGTACCACCTCTACCTTCTTCTCCTGCGGCCGAATGAGACCCCGTCCCACCTGGAAACCCAGGTACTTCGCCTCGGAGAGGGCAAGGTGGCATTTGCGAGGGTTGGTGGTGAGTCCAGCCCTTCGGAGCTCCGAGAGCACCCTCCGTAACCGGTCCAGGTGGTCTTCCCATGCCTCGGAGTGGATCACGACGTCGTCCAGATAGGCTGCGGCTTAGACCTGATGGGGCCGCAACAGGATGTCCATCATCTGCTGGAACGTGGCAGGTGCCCCGTGGAGGCCAAAAGGAAGGGTCCGGTACTGCCAGTGGCCACTAGGGGGAGAGAAAGCAGTCTTAGGTTTGGCATTCTCAGAGAGGGGTACCTGCCAGTAGCCTTTGGTGAGGTCCGCTCCGAGATGAGGGCCCCCTTCACCCTCTGGAAGGCCTCCTCCGCTGCTGGTGTCCACTGTACCTTCTCCGGCTGCCCCTTCCTGGTCAAGTCTGTCAGGGAGGCGGCTAAAGATGAGAAGTTGGGGATGAAGCAGCGATAATACCCCGCCAACCCTAAAAAGGCTCATACCTGGCTCTTGGTCTCGGGTCTCGGAGCAGAGCGTACCACCTCTATCCGCAGCAGCCGGCAGAGGTCAGCCATTAGCCGGGACATGAAGGGGGTACCCTGATTGGTCAGGATCTCTGCTGGGATGCTGACTCGGCTGGGGAGGCGTCCTGGGTGACGTCACTTGGCAGGTCTGGCAGCCTTGGCAGAACCGCTTCACTTCGGCCTCCAAGTCCCAAATGAGCCCCCTCCCGTCACCTGTTGGAACACATCATAGAAGACGTTAGGATTTTGGGAGGGGGACTCACCTTCTCCCCCGCTATCCGAGGCCAGAAGCACGGGCCGCTGACGAGGTCCTGTCGTGGGCCTCCTTCTTCGGCGGCCCCCTCCTGGGCTGACAGGCTGCGTAGCCATGACCAGCAGGCGGTCAAACCCTGGCCAGTCTCTCCCGATCAGCACGGGGACGGGAAGATCCTTCATGACCCCAACTTTCACCGGCCAGGTGCCGGGAGCGGCCGAAATGGTCACCCTGCGAGCGGGAACTTGTCGTGTGTCCCCATGGACACAGGTTATGGGGAGGAAGGCTTTACACTCCATTCGAGGGGCGAGAATATGCGACTGGACCAGAGTGACCGCCCTGCCAGAGTCCAGGATGGCCCAGAACGGCTTTCCATTCACTTTCACTTTTGGTGCTCCAACCGGCAGGTCGTGGTGCACTATGCAGCCTACCAGCCAGGTCCGTGCGGGGACTTCCTTTGGCATGGGCTCATCCCGCTGGGAGGGAGCCGCTGGCCTGCGTACAGGCCGCTGGAGGATTTCGTCCATGGTGGGGGAGGAGCGCTCGCCTGTGACAGAAACCAGAGACAAAAACAAGGAAAAAAGGTGAGGTGAAGAAGATCGCTTGTCGGTGATTCTTCACTGATTCGCCTGCATTTTCCACCAGTGTAACGGGGTGAAGAATCACACGACAAGTAATCTCAATCAATACCCCGGAGGGTGGATTTATTGGGGTGAGGGGTGCTCGTGAGAAAGGTCCAGGTAGGTGCTCCGGTGCCATGAGTGCTCTCTTCCGTCTTCCGTCTTCCCAGTGCAGAGGGTCCGTGCAGTGCTCCTGTGGGGCTGTTCGGTCACATGCTGCTTTCTGTGGGGAAAATGAGAGGGCAAGTTAGTGCTCAGTCTCATGGAGGAATCTCCTAGATGGCAAGGCTTGCGTGGTTTATGTAGCCACTGCCTGATGAGGTGCAGCTGTGACCGATCAGCCTGTGATGATGATGGCCAGGTGCTCCTCGCTTGTTTCCAGGGCGACGCTGATGAAGCTTCGGGACGCTCGTCACAATGCATACATACATACATAAATGTATAGTATACACATATTTACTCTTCAAAGTTTTGGAGTTGCTAAAAATTGTTTATGTTTTTCATTAAAACAAGACTCTTCTGTTCAAAAATACAGTAAAAACAATAACATTGTGAAATATTGTTAGGATTTAAAATAACTGTTTCCTATGTGAATACATTTTAAAATGTAATTTATCCCTGTTATCAAGGATGAATTTTCAGCATTACTCCTGTCTTCAGTGTCACATGATCCTTCAGAATTCATTCTAATATGCTAATTTGCTGCTCAAGAAACATTTCTGATTATTATCAATTTTGAAAACAATTGTGCTGATTTATGTTTTTGTGGAAACTGATATATTTTATTTTTCAGGATTCTTTGATGAATAGAATAGCCAATAGTTTGGGTCAGCCAGCAAATCAGATATAAGAAGACGGCAACAGACTGTTAAGACGGCTGAGAGGACAATTGGTGCACCTGCCCAACCTTCAGGACTTGTACAACTCCAGAGGGAAGAAATAAGTCCTGAAGGTAACATCATCACAGTCCCCTCACACCCCGGCCACAACCTGTATGCACTTCTCCCCTCAGACAGATGCTACAGATCTCTGTGCACTAGAACATCAAGGCATAAAAACAAATTTCCCACCATGCCATTTCCACCTTAAACAGCTAACACAGAAACTACCACCTGTCTTCTGTCATTTAATTTCTTAATACTTGAGAAAGAGGCAATAATTAGTTATTTATGTAAATACATATACATATATTTTTATTTATACAGCTGTATATACAGTATATAATGCACAAATCCGTACATAAATATTCGGTTCCAGATGCATACCACATCATTATTATTATTTATTTTCTTCCTTAGTCTTACCTATTTAAATGTTCTTTCTGTTCTCATTGTCATATATTGTATATGTACGTATGTTTGTACCAAGAGCTCATAAAAATAAAAAAAAATTCCTTGTGTGTTTGCACACACTTGGCGAATAAAGCTCATTCTGATTCTGGTTCTAAGTTCAAAAGAACAGCATTTATTTTTAACATCAGTGGCACCTGCAGGTGTATGGCTGTATGCACTGTGTGGACCATGAGCGCTTCGACTGGCCTGACCTGTCCGTCTGCCCAGCAAATATTTCAGCAGTTATGATGTGTGTCCTGTATTTCTGCCAAGTGAACTAGCCATGCCACTAATTATGAATTAATCATTATTTTGAGTCATATGAATCATATGAAGTGTTCCTCCATCAGTAAATCAAACACTATCGAGATACTTAAGAACACATATAACAAATAGCGCTGGATGAAGTAGATTCAACTCTAAATGCAGTAAAACACGTTGTAAATGGAAACCTTTTATGCTCTCTAGAGTGCAAACACAAATACGCACTGGGTAATTTGCCAGATCTGTTTCGCCAATGTTAGTATTACAGCTTCATCTTTAGCACCTCCATAAAACCAGACCAGAGGGAAATTATTATATTTGTGGGTCCTTGGCATTAAACAGTTTGAAAAACCACTGTAGACAGTGAGTTCTGTGTCTCTCACACACAAGACATTTACACGCAAGCGACTAAAATAAAAAACACGCTCGCTCTCTTCCTCTCAATCTCTTTAATAACTGCATAGCAACGCCTACAAATAACTGAAACAAAAGGCTACTTATTGAGAGGCTAACTTTGAGAAAATGAAGCTGTGTCATGAATAAGCGGTCATTCGACACTGACAGAAGGCTAATTTAAGTTTCTTTTTTTTCTCAATTGTGAATATCCACTTAATCAGCATTGTTTTGTTCTCTGTTGTTGTTTAGCAGCTGTGAGCATGCTCTTGATGGATGTATTTAATAATTTTGTTGATTTTTGCTGTTTTATTGCAAGGTTTAAGACGCGTGACACCAGCTTCATTCTCGGTGTTGCTGTCACTGATCGTTTGGCCCTCAAGTCTTAAAGACATGTGTAATAGTTACATACTCAAGATATTCAATTGAATTGAACTTTTAAGTGCTGTTTTTGACCAAAAAAATAAAGAAATAAATAAAAATCTGTGTGTACCTTTATTTTTATAAAAATAATAAAAGTAAGGGTACACATTTTATAAAACTAATTTAATATTTAAATTATACTTTAATTTATAATTTATACAAATAATTTAATTTAACATTTTTGCTTTATTTTATAAACTACTGACAACATTTCTCCCAAATTCCAAATAAATAATAAACAACATTACAAAAAAAAAACAAAATACAGTGTTTTCAGACCTTAAATAATGCAAAGAAAACAAGCTCGTATTCATTTTTAAACAACACAACACTAATGTTTAAGCTTAATGTTTTTTTTTTAGGAAGAGTTCAGAAACAATATTTGGTGGAATTACCCTGATTTTCAATCACAGCTTTCATGTGTCTTGGCATGCTCTCCTCCAGTCTTTCATATTGCTGTTGGGTGACTTTATGCCACTCCTGGCAAAAAAATTCAAACAGTCCGGCTTTGTCTGATGGCTTGTGACCATCCAGCTTCCTCTTGATCACATTCCAGAGGTTTTCAATGGGGTTCAGGTCTGGAGATTGGGCTGGCCATGACAGGGTCTTGATCTGCCGGTCCCTATTTTGACTAAACTTGCGAGGACCAAATGTCCAAATGTATTATAAATACTTTGACAAACCTATTTAACGCTAATTATGTTTGTATTTGTTTCTCAGTTTTTTGCCATGGGATTGACATCCCGTGGTAACTAGGATTTACACAAGCTTCAGTCTGGATCCAGAACACCTGAGAAGAGATGATGCAACCCCTCAGAGGACCTCAGATGATGCCAACCCTGAAACAACTTACAGAACTACCACATTTTGCTATAAGTTTGATTGCATAATATAATAATTGCTGTTAATAGAGTTCATCGTCTGTTTTATTACGTCTTAAATTGATTTTTCTGTACTGCTGGTTCGTCTGGTCAGAGGAGAACTGGCCCCCTGACTGAGCCTGGTTTCTCCCAAGGTTTTTTCTACATTCTGTCACCGATGGAGTTTTGGTTCCTTGCCGCTGTCGCCTCTGGCTTGCTTAGTTGGGGACACTTCATTTCCAGCGATATCGTTGACATGATTGCAAAGATATTATTTAAACTGAGCTGGATGTTGACATCACTGAATTCAATGATGAACTGTCTTTAACTGAAAAATTAGCGTTTACTATTGTCATTTTGCATTATTGACACACTATTTTCCTAATTAATGCTGTTCAGTTGCTTTGACATAATCTGTATTGTTAAAAGCGCTATATAAATAAAAGTGACTTGACTTGACAAACCACTAGTGAGGACTTTTTACTGGTCCTCACTAGTTAAAAAAGCTTATACAGTATATCAGCCAAAAGATGCTTTCATTTAAATCTAGTGTTCTGCACATGTTTGTGTGAAGGGTAAGTTTAGGGGTTAGGGGTTGGGTTAGGTGATAGAAAATATCATTGACCTGATATAAAATCAATGTAAGTCTATGCAATGTCCTCACTAAGATAGCGAAGCAAACGGGTGTGTGTTAAAGGTTAGATACTTTTAGTTCATTATGCTTATTAAATATGCAGCATTTAGAATTTGTAGCTTGATCATACTGTGCTAGACAGAAATTTAGTGGCCTTGCTGCCTGAAGTCTATCTATAGTGTGTAGAAGGTGTTGACTTTAGCTTGGATTCTGTACTCCTTTGTTTTTCCTCGGATGTGAGCGAGTGCGTCTATCAGTGTTGCTGAGTGCCATTGAGACATGGTCAAAGTGAAGTCCGGAGACAGGCTTCCCCCAAACTTCCTGAAGCCAAGACCACTATCAGAGCCTCACCATTCATAACATGCACACACACAAAGGCATTGGTTTGTTTAACACAAGACCTCCTGGTTTCTCATTCAGGGTCAGTGGAGGATCAGGTTAGTAAATTACCCCTTCAGTAAGAGTTTCTAGGTTTTCTTGCTTTCTTGGTCTTTTTCTCCTGATGTCAGCAAACACAACACACACTACCTCTATCATCCTGCTTTTCAAAAACTTTCAACAACTCTTTGTAAAATATGAAATAATGCCCCATGAGCCGAATGCATTGCTTTGCTTTACTGAATAAACATTAATAGTGTCATTTCTTCTGTCACATTTCTGTGTAGTACAATCCAAAAAAAAACACACAAAAAAGGTTCACAAGGAGTTTTAATAAACATGGGAAACAAAGCAACACACTATACATTACTGTAAACGAGGCTGAACAATGAACAGAAGAAACTCAGGGCTTAAATACACAGACTAGATAATTAATAGGAACTGAAACAGGTGCTTACTAATCAGAAACCATAGCAACTAATAAGCAAAGTGAACACAGGCAAACAAGACAATAACAAAGAAACTGAACTATACAGAACATAACTGTGACAGTACTCCCCCCTCCCAGAAGGCACAAACTCATGCTGTAACAAGTTCAAACTAAGTAGGGACGGGGCTCTGGAGGAGAGTGTGGGACCGCCGAAAAACAGATGCCAACAGAAACTGATGGCGGAAAATGCCAAGGTGGCAATGACAGTATAGGAGCCAGATGGTGGTCCAGAACCCAGCCAGGATGAAGGCCCATAGAGTCGAGGGAGGGAGGAGCCATGGTGGAGAAGGCCTCAATGACACCATAGCTGTGTCCCAATGTGGAGTGTGCAGACTCTGGAGGGCACATTCGAAGTGCGATTGCGTCACAGGGGCGTGACGAAGGCTGTCCCAAACTGAAGTGTGCGGACTCCAAAGTGCGCATTTGAAGTGCGATTGCGTCACAGTGTCACGACGTAAGCTGTCCCAATTCAGGATTCACCCTCCGAAGACCGCATTCCAAGGCCGATTGCGTCACCACGGCGCGACGTAGGCTGCCGTATTTCGAAAGCGACTTCAAATGCACCCTCCGTTTCCCAGGAAAATGAAGTGTACATCAGATGGACATTTCGCACCCTACCATATCCCAGAATCACTTGTGCGCAGATGACGATGGAATTTATATTCAAAGAACCTGGAGGATATGAGAGTTCTGTGGGGGAATTCACATGGAATTGTTTGAATGTATTTATTCAAATACCTAGCGAAAGTGTTAAAAGCCAGGGTTTTTTTTACTCAAAGCCCACAAACAATAAGACAACCAGTATATAAGGCAATAGTCTTTCCCTTTGTTGTGTTTTTGTAGTGCTGTCATGCAAGATATGTCTACAAATGTTTTAACCAAACTTTAGCACTTCAGTATTTTGCCTGTGCTGCTGTGTCATCTTTTCTAATGTTAAGATTGCAAACCTGTCTTTATATTTTTTCATAAGTGTTTGAGAGTTGGAGAAAATTAGCCTCCTGGTGAAGGACTTAAAAAATAAAACGTAAGCAAGTTATTTGACAGATTTTTGCTGAAATTCATTGTGCTATTGTTGTTAACAGGTTTATTTGCTCTGCCTTAGGATTGCAAGTGTCCTGGGACAGGTGAGGGAGTGAGTGGAAGCTGGTGGAGCTACTCAGGGAGGACATCAATCTCCAGAGAGAGACAGAGGAGAGAAGAGCACAGGAGAGCAGGGGGAGAATAGAGAGACTTGCTTAACAAATACATTATGTATTAGCCATTCTCTATTTGGCAAGAGAAAACAGTGGGACAAATGGGTACATTACAATTTTTCAATATCTTTTTTTAAGATGTCACAATCTAATTTATGTAGTTTATTTTTGTGATGTAAGTTAAAAATGAAATAAGTTGTATTCATTTTTGTAATGTAATTTATTAGTAAATGAGTCTGAGTACTTTCTGTACATTTTGTATTTTTGTTTTGCATATTCACATGTGTAAATAAAAGAGAAGTAATTATGTACATTAATTTTTTTAATGCAGCTTATAATTTTTTCCCAAAACATTCTTCTAGACGTTTGTTTTTTTGTCCTGTAAATAAATTGTTTTACACATTAAAACAAATAGTTCTAGTACTTTTTTACAACTATTTACAACATACCTTAGGTTTAACATCAGAAGAAAAAAAAAAAAAAACATAAATTTTGAGCCCAGCCCTGCCTCCATGTGTTCTGGGGTCTTCAGGAGATGAATCTCTTGGCGAATGGCCAGCACCTCCTCAGCGACTCGGAGGACAATGCGGTGGACAGTGGAACGAGGCATGTCAAACACTCTGGAGTCCACTCTGAATGATATACCATTGGCCAGACAGAAAAGAAACACCAGGGTCTGGATTGTGGCACCCCATCCGTGTCATCATTCACTTCTCAGAAGACCCAGCAACACTGTCAGGGCCTCCCTGCTAAGCCGAAAACCGTTAACAAACCTGTCCAGTGCTGGCACATTCAGCGTTATCCTGCAGTACAGGGGTCTAGTCCGATTTAGGGAAAGAAGGAAAAGAGAAATAGCTTAGAGCTATGACATAGTAATTGGTAGAATAAATATTGAGATACTTTAGTAAACTACCTTTAGTAACTTAGTACCACATTGGGGAAAATCTACTAGTCATATATAAAACCTTAGTTAAAGGGATAGTTCACCCAAAAACGAAAATTCCAAATCTGGAACAACTTGAGGGTGAGTAAATGATTACAGAATTTATATTTTTGGGTGAACTATCCTTTAAGTAAAAGTATTATCTTGCATACTCTAATATACTTAAGGTATTGAGAGTAAAACTAAAGATATTCAGTATTGTTCTGAAAAAATAATTCGTCAGGATGGTTTGGCATTAATATTACTGTTGCACTAATGTGTATGTTGCGTTTTACTTCTGAATATGTTCAATGTTATTAAATGTAAAGTTGTACTACTAGTTGTACCTACTTCATACTGTTGGGTAGTTTAATCTATAACAATGCGTCATGTTGTAAAATACCATATTTTTGTAGTGTTGCTGTCCTGTGAGTAAAACAGAAGAAGAAGAAAACGTAGTACTTCACATTTGTACGAGAATACATAACGAATGTACTTCCTTACAGTCCACCACTGATTATTTTGAAAATGAAAGTAACAACATTTTGTCAGAATATTAACAAATTGTTGCTAACTATATCAAAGGCTACATCTGAAGGACTCGGACCCGTCGTACAGAGCACTGTTCAGCTGTGACAGCCGCCGCTGAACATTGAGCTGTACAATGATTTATTTATTTTTTTATTCACACTTTTATTTTTATGCATAACTGCCTAAAATCCGGGTTGCAAACCTGTCTACATATGATCACCATGGTCAAGACAATAAACTATATAAAATCGCACCTTTGTAAAATATCAGTCAGCATTTGAACTGCTGTGTGTGTGTGTGTGTATTTTGTAGTTTTTCATATGTATCATTTCATTATTCAAGTAAGCTCCAAGTCAATACCTGCATTTAAAGTTGTAATCCGGCAATTAAGGATGCAACAAACCAGTGTAACTTACCTGGCCTCAGTCTTGGCTAATCACCATCTCCTCCATTATGACGTAAAACATACAAACAAAAAATGAGCAATTCTGGCTCCACCTGTCCTGTCAGGATGGCAGCTCTCCTCTCGCACCATTGCTATGTGAGAGGAGCGGCAATCGGGAACACCTGGTGGCGCAATCAGGAAATCCTGCGAAGGCAGAGCGTCTCATGCACTTTGGAGGGTCCTTTGTGCACTTTGGAGGCGTGGCCTTCAAAGTCCGTACACTCTGGAGTCTGCACACTCCACATTGGGACACAGCTCATGGGGACAAGCGATGGAGATGGAGCCACTGGAGGTGGAAACCCAAGTGGAGCCGAGCAGACAGAGAGCCAGGGTGACACCGGAGGCCTGAAGGGTCAAGGCGGAGCTGACGGTTCGTACGACTGAGGTGGAGGCAGGGACCCGGAAAACCGCGGTGAAGCTGGAGCGACTGAGGACAAAGGTGGAGTTGGAGGAACCACAAGGATCCTGAGGGATGGAGGATATGAGGCGAAGCCAGAGGAGTGGAATCCTGTGGCGGAGGCAGGTCAACGACTGACCAAGGCGGAGCCGGAGGGATGAGGGAGCCTGGTGGAGCCAGTGGGATGATGGGCCTCGGTGGAGACGAGGGTGCAAGGAGCCAAGGCAGAGCCAATGTGTCGGAGGGTAGAGACGGAGTCCAGAAATCGTAGGCTAGAGGCAGAGACAGGGGATCCTCACGCCTAGGCAGAGCTGGTGACTGGAATGTCTGAGGCAGGTGGTGATGGTTAATGTTTCTGGCTCACGCACCTGGTGAGACATTTTGTGAGGCTCAAGCTCCAGGGTGATAATGGGCTCAGTTGCTTCCTCTTGCGCTGGCTCATGTGTCGTGGCGGGCTCGGGCTCTCCATCTGCGGTGGGCTCAGGCAAATGCTCCGTGCGGCGAGGCGATGGTTGGCTGGGTTCTTGAATGAGCGATGTGATGATGGATGTTTGGTTAAGCTGGACTGTAGTGCTGTTCTCCTCTTCAGCATTTCTCATCTCCAAGGACGATCCGTTTACCCAGAGAGCGAAGTTGATGTATTATGTTAGACTCCAACAGAGATCCCCCTCTGGGCATAAAAAAGTGAATGTCCTCATCCAGCCCACACCAAAAACCTTGCATGAGCGTGAGGTCATCGCACGTCGCTCGGTGGCAGATGTCAGTGAACTCCTGCATATAATCCTCCAAACATCGGACAATGAACAGAAGAAACTCAGGGCTCTAGTACACAGACTAGATAATTAATATAGATAATTAATAGGAACTGAAATGGGTGCGTACTAATCAGAAACCATAGCAACTAATAAGCAAAGGGTACACAGGCAATAAGACACAGTGAAAACAAGACACAATAACAAAGAAACAGAACTATACAGAACAGTGACATCTTCCTCACATGTTCCCAAATAATTACTGACAACACTCCTATCAGAATAAAGGCAAGTATCAAACTGTTCTTATTTTCAGTCAAATCAACTGTTCAGCTAATTTTAAGACACTCATCATTTAGTGGTATTAAATACAACAGAAAATGGTTTAAACTCATTCAACTTCTAAAAACACAGTAAACAAATATTGAAAAAAAATTGGCATTGAATAGGTTAAGTAATTGGTGTGATATTGGCTTTACATGGTAAAGATGAATTGACTGACACAGACACAAGTTTAGTAAGTGGGTTTTCTCATACTAGTCTTCTGCTGGTTATCTTTTTGAAATGTTTTGGTAAATGTTTTTGCATCTGTACATTTGTCCCATGAACTGTCATTGCATATGAATTGCTGTAAACACTGACATTATTTTGTGTAGTAAGAGACAGCATGTCATGTGCCAATTATTCCAGCAAACATATTTGATGATAGTCTTATCACAGGTTTTTGTAATATTAGCATAACTAGTGTGATTGGAGGCCTGTCAAATTGATGTGGTGGAAGAGGCCCTTGTGAACGCTGCATTGCTGCCTAACTGAATCCAATTAGGCCTCAGTACTGACCTGCTTTCTTTTTAATTGGAGAATCTACAGTCTGCTGATTTATGAAGTTTATTAGAGCATTAGCAATATGCTACTGAGTGGCTAACAAGGCTTTTACTGTAGAGAGACATACAGAAGTATGGCCATACAGAGATTGTGTTGAGGAAATACTGCCAAGATGTCCTTGTGTGACAGAAAATACACAGGGAAACGTGCTCACATGCACAAACATTGTTTTGATTTATACATTACGCTGATTTTCGGAGTAAATTTTAAATATTATTATTATTATTATTATTAATATGTTTAATGTGTTTGTAAAGAAAATGTCAATTAGTGAAATGTCTGCATGTAATTTACTTATGTACTGTACTATTTTGGGGTGAAATATTTTTTCTTTCATATTTCAGTTAGTGAAATATTTTGTTCTGGTTATTATATATTATGTTTGTATGTATGCATGTATGTATGTACGTATTTGAAATATGACTCATGTCAAGCTGTTAATGACCGAATCATGAAAACATGCAAATGCATCTGTTCAAAATGAACAATTAAGTAATTGTTTGTGGTAAGCCGTTAGTCCAGAGCATCACTGAGAGGAAGATGAGAGTGGAAGAGAAGATGATAGAGAAACTGTACACAGGAAAAAGTGATAAAAAGTAGCACAGAGATGATAAAAAGCCTGATAATCAGGAAAAGATGAGGAACAAAACCCTTATGGCTATTTTCCAAATTTCTAAATCATACATAAAACATCACATACATCAAATCATACACAAAAAAATAATAATAATAATAAATAAATAAAATAAAAATAGCAGAAGCTGTTAGATAATGAGAAATGTGAATTCAGTTACATGTGTTCAAACATGGTGATAGATTATAATAAATTATATTCCACTTAATGGAAATTTATTTATTTATCTGTTTGTTTGTTTAGGTGCTATTGTTTCGCACCCAAACGGTTTCATTTGCAGTGCCTTTGTGAATTACTTACCTGGGCAGCACTTTTTAGGCAAATTCTCTCCTTTGTGTGATGCCCAAAAATGTACTAACTAGCTAACTAACCAACTAACTAAATAATCGGGATATTTTTGTCTTATTACATTATCTCAGTACATTTATAATTAATGCATTTGGCAGACACTTTTATCCAAAGTGACACTGCATTCAGGGTACACACATGAATGGAGAATGTTTTCTAAATAATGTAATCATATGGTATGGTATATAAACATTACCATAATTATTCCATAATAGCATTCTAGTATGCTACTCTAAGGACCCTCCTTCAGTTCCATATGTGTTCACTGGAGAATTGAAGAGACTGAAGTGCCACCATGTGTCTGTACAGTGGAAAGACATGCTGTAGTTGAAATGTGTTTTCTATGCCTACAGTGCACCCTGCAGGTGAACCAATATGACACTGAACAGACCTGTAGATTTGAGGTCTGTGACTGTGAGTGTCCAGCAGGTGTCAGACTGAAGTCAAGAGCATGAGTCCTTCCATATGTGGCAGGAGGCAATGTGTGTGTGAGTTCAGGCCTCGCTCCTGATCCTTCAGATTTTGAAATAATAATTTATCTAGAGCAGGTAACGGTTTTCTGGAGCAGGTTTGCAGATGTATTAAGAGTAGATAGCATGCATTTACTCAATCACTGCCATCTAAGATGATTTGTTTTCAGTGATTTTGTTGCAATGCACTTTGTGAAGGATGCTTTCGATGCTGCCTTTGAATTGTACCATGATATTGCTGTCTGCTTTTTGCAAAAACTTCTATTGTAGCAGGACTTCCAAACATTTGTCCCGTGTTCTCTCAGATGTACAGCCCTCAGGCGTCTTCTCCTCCATATCCTATGGAATGTCGGCTTGTTGTTTTGACATGAGTTTAAAAGTATTAAGACGTCAACGTGCTTCAATTAGAGTCCCTAATCATTGCTGAGACATTGCATGTCAAATATTGTTGATTATAGTTGTAAATCACTTGAATTGCAAGCAAGATTGATTTAATGATAGTCTCTGTGTCGGTCTGTGGATCTGTTGATGGCTTGTCTCATCCACAGCTTTCCTGCAAATATTTCGGTTCACTCAAATAATTTTTACACACAGTTAATTCAGGCTTGAAAATAGTTGTGATAAATCTCTTAGGTCTCTTTGTTAGTTTACGCATTTAAATATGTCTAGACGGCACACTCGATTTTTACAAAGCTCATCGGTCTGAAAAGCAGGTGTGCTCTGATTGGCCAGCTATCCAGTGCGTTGTAATTGGCTGAATACCTCAAGCGTGTGACGGACATGTTGCACCCCTTACCATATAGTGATGCCCTGTCCAGCCCGAGCGACGAGACAAAAACATTAAAACCCATTATAAACGAGGCATTTGTTGCATCCAGTGGGGACATAATTACGGATTATATTGACTTATACTGTCTTTTTACACATTGCGTTGCATTGCGCCGCATAAACATAAAACCATGTCTGCATTTGTGATCAGAGAAATGACAAACAACAAATGCTACTCTACACTGCTCAAAACTCGCATTTGAATCGTCAATGGCAAATTATTTAAATATAAAAAACTTACTTACAGTCTGTGAGTCAGAACAGCTGGCATTGTAGTCTACTCTACCAGGATCAGGAAACAGTCCTCCATAAAATGCGCTGGACACATCTGAATATTTGGGTTAAACTGTTCTGGAACAGTGTTGTAAATACAACTTAACCACTGATTTCTAGTCGTGTCCTCTTTTGGAAGGCCAACCAAAGTAGTTTCGCTTTCACAACGAAACACACAGCGTCACACACAGCGAGCTTGAGTGAGGAACGGCCGGCGGGCTTGAAAATGGCACGGCTGGTGGATTCGACGAAGGAGCGTCCGGCGGGCTTGCGGCAACCACATGTGATGACCCCAGGCTGGACTCCGCTTCGTCCACGGTGAAAGCCGATCCGGCGATCCACAGCGTGAAGTTGATGTATTTCTTCAGCAACCAGCACGGATCAGCTCTAGGCTTGACGAAGTGGATATCGTCCTCTTTTGGAAGGCCAAACCAAGTAGTTTAGCTTTCACAACGAAACACACAGCGCCTTCACGGCATGGCGGCAGCGGCAACAATACTACAGCGAGAATAAAAGTTATGCCTTCTTTCTTTGCGTGAACATTTGGGCGGTGTTATGCAAATCTTCCCACATCGTGACGTAGACATGTGGGGCCGTTTTAGAACGAGGCGTTATAGGTAGGCGTGGTTGACTCTTAACTTTTATAAAGAATATCTCTTTGGATTTGAGACTTTAGTCTTTGCAACTTTACAGATCTTCTTTATGCACCAAGAGCTTGTATCACTCCAAAGAGAATTCATTTCTTAAATATTCAGTTTTATAGCATATTTCACAGTCGCTGTGACCGATTATACCTCAAACTGTTGACTGTTGCACAAAAATGATTGTCTTATTCAGCATTTTTGTCTTGTATTCCTGTATAAATATCTAAACATTCTTAAATCAAGATTCTTTCATTTGAGAAGCAAAATGACCTAAAATATTAAGAACAAAAATCTTTATCATTTTATTTTTGAAAAAGTTATCAAATGTAATTGAGTTTATGCATAAAACAAGAACACATATCTGCCAGTGGAGTCAGAAAAGTAAGTTTAACTTACAAGATTATTTTTCTGATGCCATTAGCAGATATTTTTCATGTTTTAAGGGAAAAAGTAAACATGGTCAGCTACTTGGACTGTGCATAAATAAACTTTGTTCCAAGGGAAAATAAGATTATTTTTCTGTCAGCATTGGCAGATATTTTTCATAAATAATATCTTAAGTCATTTTGTTTCTTATATAAATGTATCTTGATTTAAGAATTAGATATTTGTAGTGGAAAACAATGCATAAATACTGAGGAAGAATCTCTTTTTGCAGTGCAGAATCTCTCTTGGGTTTATACATTTTGAAAATCAACATTAATCTCAACATTAATCCACTGTCTTGGTAAAAGTGTTTTATATCAAACATGAAATATGCGTTTTTAATAATTAGTTGTCTTAAAAGTTAGTGTTGTTTATTTTTATTTATTTTATTAATTTATATGAGAAAACACACTGAGAACAGAGTGCAGAGAGCAAATTAGGCCACTGTGAGAGAGGAGATCAGCCCAGTGAATAAGATCATTCATTAAAGATACTGGCAGTTTGCAGGCAGTCGCTCAGGATGTGAATCAGGTTGTTGTTTCTTCTCGTTTAGGCACCAGCGCAAGCAGTTCTGAGCCGACGCCCTAATGTCTAAAGCAGCGGACGAGAGGCCACACCCACCCACAGACAACCATTGATGGACAAAACAGGTGTGTGTGTGTGTGTGTGTGTGTGTGTGTGTGTGGGTGGGTGTGTGTGTG
>NW_015505774.1:123428-165928 GCF_001515645.1 Sinocyclocheilus grahami | reverse complement strand
AGAGGCAGAACAGATGAGTTTTCCTTCAGGTTAGAAGAAGTTTAGCATCAGGACTAATTTGGTGGTATTGTCTGTGAACAGTAATGTGAGTGAGAATAAACAGACCCGTTTTGTTTTCTCCTTTGCTAATCATTTCCTCACGTTATTATATGATCAATATAGCTGCAGTCTCATGGGCCACGTTTCTTCTCAGTTTTCACTTGCCATCAGGTGTTGGCCATGTGGGGTGAGACACTCTCACCAAAACTCTGCTGGAACATCCTGATCTGACAGCTGATGAAAAACAGTATGTGTTTTTGCATTGTGTACATGCAATGCATTTCATAAGTTATGTACAATTACTAGAAGTAAAGTAATAAACAGAGATGCTTAGTTCTCTATTTATTTAATAGATTTACTAGCAAATACATTTGTAAACCTTTCTGATAATGTGTTCATATTGGCCTTAATAAAAATGAAAAGCACATAAAACTGACTAAAACTTAAATTAAAAATGACATCAAAATGAAAACGAAAAAAAAAGAATAAATACATACTACAATAGTATATAAATAATGTAAAAAAACTTCTGCTATGCAGTGTGCATTAGCTTCATAGTCAGTTTTTTGTTCTCACATTTTTGCATTATTTTGAATTAAACAAAGAAAAATGTATGTCTCATTTGTCATCATTAACTTGTATTTTGTGACATTAAATTTGCCTTCAGCCACCCTGCTCTCCAGATATAACATTGGCCATTAAAAAAAAACAAAAAAACATTTTGGTCGACCACAAATTAATATGACCTTACAAATATGACAGAACTACATATAGTATGCCATTACAGCTCATTTGAGGTTATTTGCAATCATAATAAATCTCTAAATAGTGATCAGAACACCAGTGAGATGTCATTTATGTGTTTAGTTAGTGATCTCCAAATGTATATGTGTATCTGGAGTGCTGCCGTGTGCTGAGCAGCTTGCACGCGTGCCGTGTCTCTGAGCGCTGACAGGATTTTGGAGGCTGTTTAGATGGCCTGCCGAACCTGGCCACGACTCAGCCATCATGCCTGGAATCTGGGTTAATAGAAATAGAGAGTAAAAAATTTAAGCAGAGACGGCTAAAGCACAGATGATGCCAAAGGGAAGTGAGGTCATCACGGCGGCTTCTCTCGCACTGTTCTGCGGTTGTCACCTCGTCTTCTTGCTCCACAATGGTGGAAATGAATAATTGCACAAGGGATATTTCTGCAGATTTCATCACAGTTATATCGCGTGTGTTATGAAAGCAATAGTCTCTAGTAGCAGCACAGGCACATTTAAAAGCTCTCCTCTTAGATGAAAGCAACAGGTCGTAGAACTGAATAAGCTTGTACATGTGATCTAGAATAGCCAATAAATTTCATGTTTCATTTATAACTAATCAATTGTCTGGGTCATATAATTTCGTGTCAATTCTATTGCCAAACGATCCTTGCTTGTTACCTTAGCTCGTAGCTTACGCATAATAATTCTCTCTCTTTCAAGAGCTGACAAATCATCAAATTTTTGTATTTCACCCGTGGCCAGGGAGAATACAAAATTTACATATTCAATTGGTAATATACACTGACATCAGCTTCTCGCTGGCCGAGTAGCTGATAAAAGTATAAACTATTGAAAGTCAAAGTCAGTTTTGATCAGGTGGACCTCGAATTCTCAGATCGAGTTCTTTTAAAACCTGAGCTAGAAATAAACCTGAATGAATTAATAATGATTAATTCCCTTACAACTAAGTAAATGATTACAGTTTTGTCATTTTTCCCAGGTGGTATTTTTCTCTTTGTGATTCATCTCAGCTGTTGAAAACGCAGAGGGCTCTGAAGATTTCTATTAATGTACATCATCTCTAGTACTTGTGCTTAAAGTGATGTGCTCAAACCTGTTTGATGAATACTGCATGTTCAGACATACTTCTTTCTCATTTGACCTACTGCTTATCACACACTATATAGTAGGGAAGTAGTATAGTAGTACTTGTGATGACTTAATTAATACATTTGGAATTGCATGAAAGTGGAAATAACGCTAACCCTGAGTGTTTTGTGTTTGTAAAGCATATTATAAATCAGCAACACTTCATGCACTGATGGTCATCTGTAGTACCCCTCATGGCAAAAATAAATAAATAATAAAAATAAAATATATGTCTATATATATACACTTAACAAAATTATAAACGCAACACTTTTGTTTTTGCCCCCATTTTTAATGAGCTGAACTCAAAGATCTAAGACTTTTTCTATGTACACAAAAGGCCTGTTTCTCTCAAATATTGTTCACAAATCTGTCTAAATCTGTGTTAGTGAGCACTTCTCCTTTGCCGAGATAATCCATCCACCTCACAGGTGTGGCATATCAAGATGCTGATTAGACAGCATGATTATTGCACAGGTGTGCCTTAGGCTGGCCACAATAAAAGGCCACTCTAAAACGTGCAGTTTTATCACACAGCACAATGCCACAGATGTCGCAAGTTTTGAGGGAGCATGTGATTGGCATTCTGACTGCAGGAATGTCCACCAGAGCTGTTGTCCGTGAATTGAATGTTCATTTCTCTACCATAAGCAGTCTCCAAAGGCGGTTCAGAGAATTTGGCAGTACATCCAACCGGCCTCACAACCGCAAACCATGTGTAACCACACCAGCCCAGGACCTCCACATCCAGCATCTTCACCTCCAAGATCGTCTGAGACCAGCCACCTGGACAGCTGCTGAAACAATCGGTTTGCATAACCAAATCATTTCTGCACAAACTGTCAGAAACCATCTCACTTAATTGCGATTAATCACATCCAAAATAAAAGTTTTTGTTTACATAATATATGTGTGTGTACTGTGTATATTTATTATGTATATATAAATACACACAAGCATGTATATATTACAACTTTACATTTTAACCAAAATTGCAGTTTCTATGCTTTTTGTTTATAATTGGAATCACTGTAAGTCAGTACTGCCAACTTAAAGGTCCCATATTTTACACCTTTCTGGAGTTTTATTTTAGGTTTTCATGCCCTTAAGAATATATATTTATATAAGCATGGTATATAAGTACCAAAAAACATCCCAATATATTTTTACAGCTCTTTTCTCAGGAGCT
The DNA here is from genome assembly GCF_001515645.1 of Sinocyclocheilus grahami. Lineage (NCBI taxonomy): Eukaryota > Metazoa > Chordata > Actinopteri > Cypriniformes > Cyprinidae > Sinocyclocheilus > Sinocyclocheilus grahami. Next base: position 162,802 of record NW_015505774.1, on the reverse strand, counting down.
CTGCTGAGAACAGGACGATTTTGGCCTGTCTAATTAATATTCATGAGTCTCTCTTCTGATTGGCCTGTTGTTTTCTGAGTGATGCATGGCCAGGCCAACCACAGGCAACTAGGGTCAGCCGACATCACAGCGCTAGCTGGAGGCAGCAAAACAAAGGGGAAACTGGAGGCGGCCCATTCAAAATAGTGCAGATTCGGCTACATAAGGAGCTTAAAATATCATCTTGTTGTGATGTTTGGTGCCAGAATCGACGTACAACCGTACAACTGCAGCAGCAGAGGACTAGTGTTCTGCCGCGAGGAACTGCAGAAGGACTGATGACTGCACGGTTTGATCTTTTTTTTGTCTGACCAATCAGCAGAAAGGGGCGTTTAATTCCCGCCCACGTGTAGAAATCGAATATTCAAGCTGTTTATTCATTTTTCTACCCCTGAACGAAAAACTAAAAATTAAGCAGAATTCTTGTTTTTTGTAAAAAATGAAAAAACTAAAAAGGAGCCATTTTTCATTTTTTTCTACTTTCAATATTAAACAAAAAATCAAATGACCAAAAGATACATGGACCGCGGGGCAAAATACATTACCAAGAGTCAAGTCAGACATTCGACAGTCATAATTACGTTAACACACAGGGAAGATGTTTAACGGACGCCTCGCAGATACAAACAGGGTAAGTAATGTTTTATGTTTTGATTAAAAGTTAGTTAACATTAAACATCAGCGAAACCCTAAGAATTCACAAAATTTTTTACAGTATCATTAGGATCGATTCAGTTAGAAATGCCAAGGGTTCACACAAGACAAGGGGAATCCGCTTTTAGCTATTTTGCCGACCGCAGTTGGAATCAGCTTCCAGAAGAGATCAGATGTGCTAAAACATTAGTCACATTTAAATGCAGACTCAAAACTCATTTGTTTAGCTGTGCATTTACTGAATGAACACTGGGCAATGTCCGAACTGATTGCACTATATTGTATGTATAATCGTTTTCTATTCTCAACTGTTTTAAATTTATTTTAAACCTCTTAAATTATTATTTTTTTTATTTTCTTTTATGTAAAGCACTTTGAATTACCATTGTGTATATGAAATGTGCCATATAAATAAACTTGCCTTGCCTACAGTAGTGCTCTCATTAACTACTGTCATATATATATAACGTTATAATGTTCTGCATTTCTGTTTTGAGCTGGGCGCGCTGAAGATGACCAGTAGAATGAACCCAGCCAGCATTTCAACATTGATTCACCGGTGAATCAACATCGGTACCATGGTTGAATCAATGTTGGATTATGTTTTGATTTTCCAAATTGGATCAATCTTGACATTGTGTGTTTCACCGTTGAAATCACGACGTTGTTTCACCGTTTAAATTGCGACGTTGTTTTACCGTCTTACCTTCAGCATGGGTGAATTGAGGTTGTTCTGTAGACGTTGGATTAACATTGAATTAGGTGTCGATTTTGCAAATTGGATCAACGTTGATATTGTGACGTTGTTTCACTGTTGGAATTGCGACGCTGTTTCACTGTCTTACCTTGATCATGGGTGAATTGTGGTCGTTCTGTAGACGTTGGATTAACATTGAATTAGGAGTCGATTTTGCAAATTGGATCAACGTTGATATTGTGACGTTGTTTCACTGTTGGAATTGCGACGCTGTTTCACTGTCTTACCTTGATCATGGGTGAATTGTGGTCGTTCTGTAGACGTTGGATTAACGTTGAATTAGGTGTTGATTTTGCAAAGTGAATCAAAGTTGATATCGCGACATTGTTTCACCCGTTGTACCTTTCAACATGGGTGAATACACAACTGCACGTTCAATTAGAGCCTAGTTTGCATTTAGATGAACACTGTACATTATAAAGGTTATAGCAATGACTTTACAATCAACTTCAATAAACTACCACATGCTCAAAATTGTAAAACAGCAGTTTTATTTTTAATTTTGGCTTCACTTTATTTTGATGGTCCCTTTAACACATTCTGTTGACTATAAGTAACGTTTCACCTACATGTCTACTAACTCTCATTAGAGTATTAGTAGACTGGTAGGGTTAGGGTTAGAATAAGATGACATGTACTTGCAAAGTTACTTATAGTCAGTAGAATGTCTATTGGGAGACCATCACAATAAAGAGTTCGCAGATATTAAGCAGAAAGTCTTCTAATACTCTAATGTGAGTTAGTAGACATGTAGGTGCAGCATTATTTATTGTCAACATAATGTTCCAAAGGGACCATCAAAATAAAGTGTTACCTTAATTTTAAACCCAAACTTTAGCTTGAAGTGTTTGTGCATGGATGTATTGTTAAAAACCTGTAGAAGAACAATCCTAATACAATAATAATTAAAAGGTTTTTGTAAAATAATATGCATATTTTGCGCTGCACTTGCAAGAGAAACCCTTGTACTTTTATGACAAACCAGTTGATTTATTTTGGTGGAAAACTATAGTTTCTGTGAAAACATGTTTTACTAATGTGTCTCATTACAAGAGATTTGTACATTTGTGCAGTGAAAATGTGTTGAACAGTTCGAGAATGGAACCTGCAACCAGGGGTGCCGTAAGCGGGGGGAAGGTTAGGACGCTTCCAAGTAGGGCTGTGTATAACCAGCAAAGTCACGATACGATACGTATCACGATACAGAGGCCACGATACGATACATATCACGATACATGACTGCACTGAATTTCACCTCAGCAGAATTTAGAAAAACAGCTGTTTATTAAACACTGCTTACTATAGTGCCATTTCTAACTATTGGCAGAGCAGGCAGTTGACCATTGCATTATGAAGGGCTTCCATAACTGTACCACAGTGCAATATAGGTAATGGCATATGTTTCATGTTTACATTGTGCACTCCCCACCAGGTACAATATTCTGATTGTTTGCATCTTGTTTTTAAGCCCATAAATAATAATGTACTTGTTCTAATAAATTTATATTGTAATGTACTTATTCTAATATGTTTAAAAAATAATTTACATTGCTGGTAGGTTATCATTGCACAAATTAACACTCTCTACAATAAAAAAAAACAATTAGAAGAGTTCTAAACTAACGCGCTGTCTTCACTTTATCTAACGCACACACGCTCAAGGCTGATTTATACTCGAGGGTCAGCAAGTTCGCTTTGAGTGCGCGCAACGTCGTTTCGCGTGACGGTGTGCACAACATTTTTTGTAACTTTCCGCGCAGCTCCGCTTCCGAAGATGCACGAGTTCAAAGCGACTCTAGCCGAACACGCACGTCTGTGCCAGCATTTGTGTGAAACAAGCAGTTTGGTGTTAAGTGCAGTCACACACACAGATCACGCTGCGGCCGAACTCAGACATTCAGGAACAAACTTTTTAGCGCTGCCCCGCAATTTTATCAACTAAATAGCTTAATCGCTCAAGAGCTACATTATCTTTCTCAACAAGGAGCTGGTAGCATCATTGTTTCTAAAGGAATCAAAGCCATAGCTTTACTGTTAATAGAGAAACGCGGCAAAACGGTGGTAATTCATACATACACAGCCTCTCTCTCTCTCTCTCTCTGTGTCGTAAATGAACAGTTGATGAATCACACTTTTCTGAGAATAGAATATTGAAGTGGAGATCGCTAAACTGCAAGCTAAGTGGTGTTTTCAGAAAGCAAGCGCGTTTATCCTTAGTGGAGAGAGAGCGCGTGAGCACAGGTCCAGCTGTATCGATACTCGTATCGTCAAATCTCTGTGACAATACATCGTCGTATCGATATTTTGAACACAGCACTACTTCCAAGGTCCCGGCATTAGAGGGGGCCCCCCAAGGGGGGAAGCGATTTCTAATGAGGGGAACCCCCCGGACCCCGCCTTTTTTTTACCGTGGGGAACGCTGAATGTGATTTCTACCGAGGGGGACCCTAAAATGTTATAACCAACAGCCTTGTGCATATAGCTTGGTTGTGCTTCGGGTGAAAGTGTCCCAGCTCTAGGTCCTTTCTGACACCATCCCCTCCTCTATCTCCCACTTGTGAGCTTTCTGTACTGTTCTGTATAAATAAAAACAAAAACACTAAAAATAAATCCTCATTAAATATCAACTTTGATACTGTGAAATATCTTTAACTGTAAACTGAATGCAAAACAAATCATATACAATATTTTCACTTTACATTTCAATAGCAGTGGGGTTGGAAACAAAGTGCACAACACTATTCACACTTATTTAATGTATTCAGATGAAAGTTTACAATATTAAATTAACTAATTATTCACAAGCAGTTTTTTCAGAGCCCCCAGTTACACTGTTTTAATCAGAATCCCAACTATACAGTGTATTTAGTAAAACAAGTCAAATCAAATTAAGTACATTTTTATTAAACTAAGTAAAATCAAAGCCTATCACCAGAAGTGACAGTGCAATGTAGCAGATGAACAATTCCTTACCAATTTGCCAATACTAAGCTGGATCCTTGATGATTCTACAAGGGGAAAGAAGAAATGGTTTACTGAAAAGTTCTTAAAAAGCAGGATTTCATTTTATACCATTTCTTTAAACCAATGGTACTCAAACTTTTTATACGAAGTACCACTTCAGAAAACATTTGGCTCTCTAAGTACCACCATAATGACCAACATTACATTTCAGCAGCATAGTAGGCCTAACTATTCAGCTACAGCTCTGCACAGTTCAAAAATTGGACAGTTTTATTCCTAATAAGAATATTTACTGTTGTCAGCCACTTTAACATTGTAAATACACAGTCTGAACATTAAAGGGATAGTTCACCCAAAAATGAAAATTTGATGTTTATCTGCTTACCCCCAGGGCATACATACAAGATGTGGGTGACTTTGTTTCTTCAGTAGAACACAAACGGAGATTTTTTAACTCAAACCGTTGCAGTCTGTCAGTCATATAATGTAAGTGGATGGGAAAAGGAATATAAAAAATAGAAGGGGGCAAATAGTTTTTTACAGGACTGTATTAACTTCATCTCAGAAATGTATCTTAAAATTTAGAAATTATTTCTCCTACAAGTGACGTGACATGTGGCCAAGTATGGTTACCCATACTAGGAATTAGTGCTCTGCATTTAGCCATTCAAAGTGCACACACACAGACCGTGAACACACACCCAGAGCAGTGGGCAGCCATTTTTTTGCTGCGGCTCCCGGGGAGTAGTTGGGGGTTCGGTGCCTTGCTCAAGGACACCTCAGTCATGGTATTGAAGGTGGAAGAGAGCGCTGTACATTCACATTGTAATCTCCCCCCACCTACAATTCCTGCCGGCATGAGGCTCGAACCCAAAACCTTGGGTTACAAGTCCGACTCTCTAACCATTAGGCCACGACTTCCCCCTACAATAAGGTTAAAGAACAATAGACACAAATGATAGGTGATATATTGAGTATAGAGACATTTAGCAGATGTTTTTATCTAAATATTTATTTATTTAGAATTACATTTTCTTTTTGCACTTAAATTTTAGACTGCAACGGTTGGACTTAAAAATTATCAAATGTGTTCTACTGAAGAAACAAAGTCACCTACATCTTGGATTCCCTAGGGGTAAGCAGATAAACATCAAACTTTCATTTCTGGGTGAACTATCCCTTTAAATCTATAGTGGTGGTTGGATTTATTCACGCACGTTAAAATATTTATTTGAAGCTTTCTTTTCAGATTCTTATTTACAGCATTATTTTAATAGGCTGTATATTAACTTATTGGGAGAAAACCAGTAGTTCTATGTGAAATCAGACATTTGAGCACCCCCATATAGCCAAAACGGCATGATCATAACACCCCGTGAATATTTGATTGTGAGACTGGTAGTTGAATCGAGCTCCTCCTATCGAAGCATCGAATCTTCGACTATTCTGGGTCTAAGTGGGAGAACTTGCACAATTGGTGGCTGACTAAATACTTTTTTGCCCCACTGTATATATATTTAAATGGCCAAACCATATTTGCTAAAATATGTTTCAAAATGTATTTACCTAATATTTAATTCTATTTTTTTTCTGAAATATTTATTTGGACATTGGTCTTAATGTTTTATTACTTGTTTCAGGATGTTAGAAAACATTTAACAGTAATGTTCCCATAATGTTTGCAAAATGGTCAAATCGAATGTTTCCAGTAAGAAAAAAAAAATTCAAAACATTTAACATTCAGAAATAACACTTTCATAATTTAACAGGTATGTTAGCAAAACTTCCTTCAAACATATTTTGTTAGCTGAGGTGTTCGGACTACTTTTTCATTACTTTTAGATATTTGTTGGCCTTGTTTATATACTTTTGACATAGTTTTGACATTGTTTTGAACAGAAATATTTTGTAAACTGGGGTTTGTGAATAAAGTGATAAACATAAAGTCCTTTGAATACATTAAACATGTTGTAAGTGAACAATGGACATCCGATGCTGTGCTTTTAACATACAAGCCAAAAGTTTTTTTTTTTCCTCGTTTCCTGGCTGTGCCTGCTTTAATCATCGCTCACCTTTGTTCTCTCGTGGGATCTTGAAGAAAGCAGGATGAAGGGGACCGGAGATGGAGACTCTTGCACATTATCTGCTCTGGAATGCCACGACAAAGCCACCGAAGAGAAACTCTTTTTTTAAGACGCACACACTCATACAGGGTTCATTGTTGGCGGTGTAGCGTCTGTGATCAGGCAGGCCTAATAATGATCAGTGTACAGCCCCTTCTCTGCTTTCTTCCCATCTCACCCCTGATCCCGGGCCCCGTTGGCTCCACACAGAGCCCTCTCACAACCCTGCACACTCCGATTATTATCTGCCGATCGTTCTTCCTGCTTTTTCATCTGCCATGTACTTTTGTCCTCTCCTCCCTCTACTCATTTCCTCTCTTCCACCGCCGTGTCCTTGCTCACCTGTGGAGGGAAACAGCCAGTGGGAACGTGTTCAGCAGGGAGGCTGTTGTGTTTGGAACTCTCTCATTGCATGACATAATTCCTTCAGATATAATTTTAAATGGAATTGATGGGATTATTATTATTATTTTTTTTTTTTGCACAGCTGCTTTGAGGACTCATTAAAGATTATGTAAAGTTGAAAGAACAATCAGAGCCATTTGGTGATATATGTTATTATGAAGAGACGTGTGTAGGATTAGCTGTACTATTCAGATAACTATTTTGTGATGTGTATTTTTTTTAGAAACTCATTTAGATTATTTTTTATCTCAAATACACAGCTGGCGAAAAGGAATTTTAAAAATAGAAGGGGGGAATTAATTAAAACGGCAGATTATTTGATATTGAAGGTGTTCAGATTATATTGTTTATACTGTAAGTTTTTATTGAAATCTGACTTTTGATTGCAGACTTTTATTTTGGAAAATGTACAATGTGTACAACTACAACTTGGTACAACTTGTGGTCTTAGTTGGAAATTTCAACAATTGTTTCCATTGTTCTCAGTTTAATGTCGTGGATATAGGAGGAATAATTGTGAATTACAGAGTAAGTATTCAGAGTAGGTATTCAGTGCAGGATAATAAACTTGACATACAGTTTCAGGAAAAACGAGGGATGTTGTGCAAAAAACAAATGCACAAGAGATACGGCAGCCATAAATCTAAGTGTTTTAAGAGCTTGTGTTTTGGTCGCCATGGCAAAACGTCTGTTTTCTCTCCTCTCAGCACTCGTTTCCATTCAGAAGTGAAAAAGCAGAATGAATGGAATGCTAGAAAGAACGTGCCACCTCAACCAGCATCAGACAAGCCTTCTTTTCCAGGCACTTCACACTTGTCTCATGACTGGTCGTGACTTTTACTTTGCCTTGATCTTCATTTACTCTTTAGGGATGCTTAATCAAACACTGAAAAATAATCATTTGTTAGGTCACCTTATATGAATGCAGGGCCATAAAATGCATGTGTGATCTTGCTGTAGTGTTTATTTGAAGATTTAAGCATGTGGAGATAAGCATTCATGGATGAAATGAAAGTTTAATTGTCCAATGACCAAACCCTGCAGAACACTGTAAACTTTGAATGAGAAATGTTGACCAGGAATGATACTGTCACTGTTGTCTTGGCGATTAGGGGAGAAAACCTAGATCACACAGACTGCCTTGCCCCTGCTGACCTTGTAGGTGACCTTTCTCCGCAGTTTGTGACCTTAAGGATCAACATATAGCGGGAAAACAGGCAGAGTTGTCATCTCTATGGATACCGACAAATGTTGATGGGAAATGATAACTGACAGGCCTCTGATGATGTCAGATGGCTGTCTGACACTAGCCGCTGACCCATCGTAATCTGGGAGTTGGTCTTGTTGCCCTGGTGATGGAGGCTTATGTGATCACTGCAAGATGCTTTAGAAGGCTGAGAACTTCTGGGAAACACGATGATCAAGTCAAATTTCAAGTCAAGTCAAGTCAAATTTGTTTGAATGGTGCTTTTCACAATGCACATTGTTTCAAATCAGCTTTACACAAAATCATGATGTTAATATTTATGATATCTTAATATCTTCATACCTTTAGTCGCATTTAGCAGCTGGGAGATTCTGAACATTAATAGATGACTTGCAGACAGAAACTACTACTCTCAAGACCAATGCTGATTTATTGATTAACATTTTATTTATTTAACATTTTCACTTTTGATTTATTTAATTTATCCTTATTTTAAACTATTATTTAATTTTTTTTTGTCCATTCGGTGAAAGTCAAAGTTGCTTTCATTGTTTGTATGAGTTTCATTTAATGGACAAAAAAAGTATATTTTTTTTGTAAATTTTTTTAAATATCAAATTTTGTGTTACACAGGTTTTAAATGACACGAGGGAAAGTAAATTATGACAGAATTATTTTTTTCCCCCTCCTTTTAAAGTGTTTGTTCATCCTTTAAATTCATTAATGACTATTTCTTCTGTGGAACACAAATGCAGAAAATTCATGGTTTTCTGATATGCGAAAACAGATAATGAATAGGGTTGTCAATCTCTTACAAGGACAAAAAAGCACATTAAAATAATAATTTGTGTTAGTTGATGAAAATATTTTTATCTGCTGAACCACCATGCACGCCACTGTCCAGTTGCATCATGGTAATTCAATTATGCACAAGTGAGAGTTGAGAGCTAGCACAAATAGCAAGATTTTCAATGAATAATGACTTCAGTTTGAGTCAGTTACTGTACAAATCTGTCTAATGACTTCAGAAGACTTGAAACACAGAGCACAAGTCATATTGAGTACTTGTATGGTGCTTTTTGTCACCGTATGTGGTCATTGCATGGTGAAGCAGTGACAAAATCTTGCTAAACCTCCCTCTTTGTGTTCCACAAAAGGAAAAATAGTCATATAACTTGGATAAAGGATGACAGAATTGTCATTGTTGTGTAAACTACTCCTTTAAGTGTATAATTTTATGATGCATCCAAAAAAGGAGAGAAAACTAAGTAATATGACGTGTACATTTGAATGGCACAAATTAGCCGCGGTAAGTGAAGCACGAATCACTGTTGATAAAACCACCGCTAATGTCTTAAACCAGAAAGAGCATAAACACCAGACTGGAAGAACAATTAACCTGGATCATGCTGGGGCTGGCAGGCAGCGTTCATGGTCTGGAAAGCTCCACATAATGGATAGTTTCAGGCCGTGGGCTCTATTGGGTGCCGGCATGGGAAAATCTCCATAGAGACTTTAGCACAGTCATGTTAATTAGAAGAATGCTGATGGCTGATTAGGATGAGGCTGTAGTGTGGTCTCACAAACGCATGGGACACAAAACCGTCCTCATGTTTATTACCCACATTTACCGTTTATGTTGACTCTTGCATGTCCAAAGTCACAAACCAATGTGTATCTTACAGTAAATGCATGCAGATATTATAGACACAGACTCTCAAACACACACTCATCACTTCCATCATGAATGTGCAAAACACAAACCACACACTCACATTCAACCCCTTCCCAGAAATTCAGTGATGGACAGTTTGACCAGTATGACGGCATCCCAGAGGCGCTTTGAAGCGGCTGTGTTTATGTGATATGAGGGGGTGACGTGTCTGCCTGTCTTGTTGATTTTAAGCCATGTTGCAGATTTTCATGACAAAGTGTTGAGACAAAGTGGTGACAAAGAGAGAAAGTTTTTGCTCTCTCTGAAGCCACTGCCAAGTTGGCGTCGCGCAGGTCTGCAGGTTCAGTATACACTGTGTTATTCCATGTGAGCACTGTCATGGCAACGCTAGCTTTGACATGGAAGAGAGAGCAGCTATGGTTGCCGTTGTCTAGATACCATGGTGGTGTTTGCCCAACTGCGGCCTTCACACTTCTAATGCTGAATGTACTTATTCTGAGGCTTCCCATGTTACTGCCAGTTCAACTGACCGTTTGTCAGCAGCCAAAAATATCCTGCTGCTCTAGCTTATGAGTTTGGAAATCATAATTACCATGTAGTAATGTGATTAAAATGGATGAAACTCAAACATCAGCTGAATCACATTAGATGAGGTTTTATTGAAATTGCAGTCATGATTTACAGTAGTTTTGGGTGCATCTGTAACAACACTAAAAAAGTTCCACCTATCTGAACTTAAAAACTTAAGCTCAGTTGCTGCCTTAAATTATATTAACTTTATATTATATTACTTTTAGTAACTTAACTTAAATTATATTAAACTGACTTTAAAAATGTCATATAACATACAAGTTGAAATTACTCAACTTATTTTGATGAGTTAAATTAATGTAAAAACATAAGTTGCAATGATTTACTGATCATATTTTTTTACAGTGAATGTGCTGAACTACAAACCAATCAGTAATGCTTTGCATTGTGTCTCATTAATTTCCAGCAAGAAACACATTCATAAATGTGTCCATGTATTTACATGTATAGCTGTATAATTTCCAACTTATTGACAGTGTTAATTAAATTAACCTAAACTAAAACTACAACTATTTTGTTAATTGAAATAAAGCTGTTTCATTTATAAATATTTGATGAAAAACGTGAATGAAAATTAGAAATGTCTTTGCAACTAACTGAAATGAAATTTATTTTAATTTAAATGAAGTTTTAAGTAGTAAAACTACAAAAAATTAAAAATTAAATAAACGTAAATTAAAGTTGAATAAAAATATTGGGGGGGGGGGCAAGCTAATAAAAACACAAAATTATTTCAATTTAAACAAAATTTAAAATGAGAACTGAAAATATAAAAATAAAATCTAAAATATTAATATAAAAAAATACTATAATAGTATAATCAAAATAATAAATCTTACATTAGTATATAAATAATACTACAGCAACACTAGTATTTTAGATTCCCTTTCAAGGGAACATCGAACTGCGTCCTCTAGGGGTCGCTATGGGGAACGCCTCGACGTGACCCGTGTGTGGAGCATACATTCAAAAAACACCAACAACATGTTGGCCAGCAACAGCCTATGACGTCACTACCGGTGCGACCACAGTATAAAGAGGAGCCGGGAGAACATCTCTTCATCTTCAAGTGACTGTTTTGTTTGAAGCATGCATTGCGGTGGTAAGAACGATCTTTTCTTCCCTTGTTATGGCGAGCACTAGCAAGACGTTTAAGGGGTGTGTGGATCCGTGTCCTCGTTATCTTACACCTGATGACACACAAGATCTTTGCGTTATTTGTTTGGGCGAAGAGCACGCACGCGATGTCCTCGAGAGGGCAATCTGTGTCCACTGCGAGCATTTTTCGATGAAAAAGCTCAGCTCTCGACTGTCTCTCTTTTTGAGGAAGGAGGGGCAGCTGTCTGCTCCCCGCGGTTCAGGTTCGCTGCTGAGGCACGGAGGAGAATGAATTTGTGGGGATCGCAGGCGGATCTGGCCGATGAGTTTAAAGAGGGGCTTTCCCTCTCGCACTCGTCGGCCGTGGACGAGGGTGAGCCCCTGGATGAGGATGATGTGATTTCCCTTAAATCATCTGATCCAGCGGCCAGTGCTCTGCTGGGTTCTGCCCAGGAAGAGCAGGAGATGTCTGAGGGGGGTGAAGAAGTTGAGACTGAGCCCTCACAATCCTACTGCCCTGGCTATGATGAGCTATTGGAGGTTATGGAACGAGCCACGGCGAGGTTTGACTTGCCGTGGAAGCGGGCCAGGAAGATGGCACCGCGAGGTCGTCTCGACGAGCGTTATCTTTCTGGTCATAGCCCCCCAGCTCAAGTGAGCCTTCCTTTTCTTCCTGATCTCCATACGGAGATCGAGAAGGAATGGAGGAGGCAATTTTCCTCCCGCATCCATAGGCTCCAGCACACGAGTTATGCCAACATCGAGGGGATGCACGAAAGTGGCTATGAGAGGATGCTCCCTATAGAAGAGATGCTGGCTAGCTATCTCTCGGTGGGTGAGACATCCTCTCTCAAGGCTCCCTCCTTGCCATCTAAGCCCCTTCAGGAAACATCTCGCTTAAATAGCAGGGCAGGATGTCGCTTCGTTGCACACAATGGCGGTGCTTCAGGTGTACCAGGCTGATCTGCTGAAAGACCTAGATAAAGGGGATGGCCTTTCCCCTGACGAGGTAGCTGAGCTGCACCGCACCACGGATCTTGCTCTCTGTGCTACTAAGCAGGCCGCCTCTGCTATGGGCAGATATATGGAGGCCATGGTAGTGACGGAGGGACATCTGTGGGTGAACCTGGCAGATATCGGGAAGAAAGAGAAGGGCTTTCTCCTCGATGCTCCAGTCTTGCCTTCCGAACTTTTTGGTACCTCCGTCGAGATGGTGGTCGAGAAGTTTAGGGAGGCGAAGGCATGCTCAGTGGCCTTCAAAACCTTCATTCCACGAAGGTCCAGGTCTGAGCCCGAACAATGCAGGGGTCCGGCCCGTCTCGGTCTGAGGATCAGAGACGGGCACAGAAGGCTAGTGTCGTGACTCGTGCCCCTCCCTCACCTGCGGGTAGGGCTAGAAGGAAGCGCAAGTCAAAGGGAGGTAGGCAAGACCTGAGGGAGGTGATCCAGATGAGGCGTTCTCAACGATCTCGTCCGGACCAGAGTAAGACCTAAACATCTACTCACCTCCCTCGGGGGGTTTAACATCTGCCCTCATCTTCCCCTTCCTAAATTCCCCTATAACCACCATCAACTCCACCTGACAGAGGTTTGGTAGGAACCTCCTGTGCCTGCACTGCAATCTTTTATGCTGGACCTATGATGTTTTGGTTGGTTCTGTGTCTTACATAGAAACTACCTTACTGATGGTCCGGATTTCTTCAATCTTCACTTCTTGAATGGAGCTCATGCGAGGGAACCATGGTGGGTGAGTACAATCCATTTTTAAATAAATGTAATTGCTGGTGGTTGTGTGAATCCTTCTGCTAGCCTTCTTTGCAGTGTTTACCTGTGTGTTTCTGTCCTCGTCTAGGGTAGGTCCTTGGTGAGCACCCCCTCTGCTGGACTCAGAGCCATGGCTATCGACTTTTATGGTGATGACCTCTCGCGTCGATACTGGATCCAGACTGGATGATAGCCCTGTTTCCGGCTTCATGCTTCCTGGATCATGGGGCCAAGTCGTTGGTCTTGGTAATCACGTCTCCATTACAGCTCTGCAATTCTGGGATCTGCGGGTCCTTCCTTCTGGTGAGCTCTCTGGAGTGTATACTTTGCGAGATATACCCCTCCTGGATGTCCGGGCTGGGTTTATGCCTCAAAGGCTGCCATGCCATACCCATGTTCGCCCCGAGGGTCATCCTGTGTCAGGATATCCTTTCTCTGAATGGAGCTACCCCTTTTTCTGAAATTCGGAGTTCTCCTCTCACGTTGAGAGTTGAGTTCTCTGTTTCCCAGAGCATCTGGACCAATAACATCAGGCGAACTAGGCGTCCTCTGCCTCCCTGATACGCTGAGTTTTTTGGCTAAGCTTGCAGTACGCTTACCCTTCAGGATTTCTACGAACATGCTGTAGGTTGAGCATCTGCCTCCCCCTCTCGGCTGAGAGCTGGATGTTATGCTCCCTCAGCAAGGTAACTTAATGCTAGCCAGACCAGCATTATGACCATGATGATGAGTTGGTGACTTCTCAGACGTATTGTTCTATGGGATGCACCATTTCCATCTTTGTGTGCTCTGTGTATGGTATGGACTGCTCTCTCAGAGTGCCACGGTCAAATAAGGTCTCTAGGTCTGTCTGGTAAACAGGCTCTAGGACCCCTTAGCAACAATATCTTTAAAATCCATATTATGTAAGTGCACACGCGAAGTCTCTGTGCACTTCCTAAAATCCCTGCTGTGATAAGTTTGCACATCAAACATTTTGCGTTATTTCTAAAAATCCTGTATGGTAGGGGTTACGCGCTGCGGCTTCGTGCCCTTTCTTTGAGTCGGTCAGGCCCCGGTTCCACCTTGGGCACCACTCTACCTATGTATCCTCAGTGATACCTACTTTAACAGGGTGTTGCTACTAGGGGTCTGTTGAGACAGTTCCTTCAGCAAGCTCATGCAGAGCAAGCGGTAGCCCCCTAGGTGACAGGCCAAGACCTAGTTATGATTCTAGGCGCTTGGTCGTATCCCCTTAAAGGAATCTATTCCTGATTCCAAGCCTTTGAGCTCTACCCTGGGCCCAGGAGTCCTGGCCCAATAGGTAAGTTTATCGGGATAATGTCACTGACAGCCGTCTAACCGTCCCAGGGGCAACTCCTTTAAAGCTTTGGTAGAGTTGGTACTTAGTGCTCGCCTGTGGTTTTGCGTGCACTCCCCTCAGCATGGTGGCGTGGGTATACCGTTTCCCATAGCGACCACTAGATGACGCAGTTCTCAGGTTACGTATGTAACCATGATTCGCTGAATAGGGAACGAGACACTGCGTCCTCTAGGTTCCTTGCCATGCTTCGGATGCAAGCTTCAGATGAAGAAGCGGATGACGTGTTCTCCTGGTGCCTCTTTATACTGTAATCGCACTGGTAGTGACGTCATAGGCTACCACCGGCCAACATGTTGTTGTTGTTTTGAATGTATGCTTCAGACATGGGTCACGTCGATGCGTTCCCCATAGCGACCCCTAGAGTCTCGTTTCATACTCAGTGAACCATGGTTACATACGTAACCTGAGACGTTTCTTTTTATCTAAAAAACAAAAAAACAACAAAAAAAACTACTTAATCAATTCCAAATAATATTTTTAGTAAATGTAAAAATGTATTGCTTACCAACTTTTAGCTTTGATCGCACAGTCCCATTTATTATGACTATGAGCTTTGCCATAAATCTTTAATTGACACACCAAAGAAAACATCAAATTTCCCCATTGTTTTTAAGTTCATTCCAAATGCATGCATATATATTAGTGCTTTCAATCAATTAAAAAAAATAACTGCACATTTTTTCTTTAATTATTATTGCGATTAATCATATATTTATATAGTTTATTTATATTGTCATACTAGCACATTGAATCTCCAAATTAATGTTTACACAACATAAAGATGGTATGTTTTAAATGTGTGTAATGGCATCTTTTTACTTAGTAGCCTATTATTAATGAAGACCAGCATCACTGATACCAATACTGCTTCTGATGTCTCTATTAAATGCACACAGCGCGTGTTTTCTGAGAATGCAGTCCTGAAAATTTACGGGTGTGAGTTCGGTTAAAGAATGTGGTGGTCTTAAAAGGCCATAACTGGACTTTTAAATTGTATTAACTTTGTAGCCTACAGCACAAGAAAGTAGGACATATAGCAATAAAAACAACAATAAACAGAATTAAACCAGAGAAAACATAAATATTTAGCCAACTTAGCCATGTTAGAACACAAATAATAAAGACAAACAACGTAGGGCAGGCAAATCCCGTGATCTCGCGAATCCTGTTGCGAGTTAGCACTGCGTGGAGGATGGAACAAAATCTCACTGGAGCGGAAACGCGCCGCAGACGCGTGCAGTGTAAATAAGGGATTGCACCATGTATACTGTCTGTCTACTGGATTCGATAAAGCGTCCATTGAAAAATTGTATTTTATAGTATTTTATCATGTCGCGCTGCTCGTGTTCGTTGTAGACATGTTGTCACTGATTATAATGGGTTCTATAGTATTTTGTCGCGCCGCGCCACTCGCGTCCGGTCTAGACACGGTGTTAGACCCACCCCAAATGCTCTCATTGGTTGAAACGTATGACACCCATCCCAAACCAGTACTGATCAACATCCCACCCCTCCTGTGACCAGTGTTGCCAACTTAGAAATTGTGTTGCTAAATTTAGCAACTTTTCAAACTACCCTAGCGACTTTTTCTTCCAAAAGCACATAGCAACAAATTTAGCTATTTTTACATTTTAAAACACCCATTTTTTTCATCTAAATTTCACAAAAAGAGCAAACCAACGTTGCCTAGCAGTACACACATCACATTAATTAAGTTATTGCAATTAGCAATTGTTCAATTTGATAATACACCTTGTTAGTAGCTTGTACCTGTGATTGTTGATCAGTTAGTACCAGTGTTGGGCAAGTTACTCTGAAAATGTAATCAAATTACTGATTACCGATTACTCCTTTTAAAAGTAATCACGTTACTGTTCTGATTACTTTATTTCAAAAGTAATTAGTAGTTACGTTACTTTTTTGTCCATGAAATTTATGAAATCCCAGCATACACGCTCCCGATAAATATTTGATGTTAAAGCATCAACATTCACAGAACACTGTTATTTTTAACTAAAGCAAGCAGCTGCTGCGTGCATGGTTTGGAATGCCAGCAAAGAGCATTTATAATCTCTAAAAAAGACATCCTAGTTCATCGCAATCTCACAAATCTCTGTTATAACACAATAAATATATGCATAATGAATCTTTCATAATGTCTACAATTCGTGTGTTATAATGAGAGGATTTGTGAGCACGCAAATTTCAGCACTGCATTGCTCAACGCTGCAAACACGCGTTATAGCCTAAATAGAAACTCTGCATACGCTTGCACCTGTTAATCGTTTATATTTTATATTAGGTCATGTTACTTTTGTGCAATAGATGAATAACAATTTATTTGTTTTAGATATTTTATGTTTAGATATTTCTATTTTGCGGGAGTCCCGTGAATCATTTTATTCTCCCGCATCCCGCACACACGAGTGTCCACCCGCCCCAGCACTCGCCCATCTTCTCCCGCGCCGCACTCTGTTGCGTCGGGTCTCGCGGGAGCACTAAACCACTGGCACTTGACTCGACAGTACATCCTTTTTACAATCTCTAGATTATAAAACACTGCATTCTGTCAGCAATGTAAATTTGTTTTAGATATTTTATGTTTAGATATTTCTATTTTGCGGGAGTCCCGTGAATCATTTTATTCTCCCGCATCCCGCACACACGAGTGTCCACCCGCCCCAGCACTCGCCCATCTTCTCCCGCGCCGCACTCTGTTGCGTCGGGTCTCGCGGGAGCACTAAACCACTGGCACTTGACTCGACAGTACATCCTTTTTACAATCTCTAGATTATAAAACACTGCATTCTGCCAGCAATGTAACGCGGCAGTAACGTATAGAGACGTCGGCTTGTAACGATACTCTAATTACTATTTTGAAAATTATAACGCGTTAAATTACTTCGTTACTAAAAAAGTAATCAAATTACAGTAACGCGTTACTAAGTAATGCATTACTGCCCAACACTGGTTAGTACACTGTAAGAAAAATATCTAGAAAAATTGAAAAGTTAATAGTAATTTTCCAGGACATTATCCATTATCCATTATCCATTATCCATGGTAACCCTGTAACCCCGAAAACACATAATACAATGCGTAATTTAAAATGCAGGTAATAAAAATAAAAAAACCTGTGAATTAACAGTAAATTGTGCCTTATTTTACAGACTTTTCTTAGAGTGTAGCATACTAACTACTAATACACTGCTTAAAACTAGAATTGCTCAGAATGTGTAGTTTTACTAGTTTACTATAGCTAAAAAAAACTTAAATTGTAATCATTCAAAAATGTGTAAGTGTTCAATAATTCAATGTTGTGTTTAAAAATTGTTATTTTTATTTTAATATTATATTATGAATTTATAGTATTTTATGAACAAATCTAAATTAACATGAGATTTGATGTAGTGCCAATTTTGCGTCGTGATTACGTAATGACGTCATCGCACAATAACATCACAACATCATTTAGCAACTTTTAGCAACAAATCGACCTTCCTTTAGCAACTTCCCCTGAAAATTAGTTGGCAACACTGCCTGTGACCCATGGTTTGTCTGAATGTTTATCCAGAGCCAGTGAGCAACGGACTTTCAAAATAATAATATTAATAATTAAAAAAAAACTGCATTAATGTGTGATAAATTGACAATGTTAATTAATGCATTAACGTAATAATAACAAGTTATCTTGCCCAGCCCTAAAAAAAAAACTATTCGCACAATTGACGCATTATTTTTGACAGCCCTTATGACAGTATTCGTGAGTACAGACACCACTGTAAGTGAAGTGTATGAAAATGGGTGTGGAATGTGGAGTTGTGCTGTCTGAACTGCTTTCATGTATGTGTGAAACAGCACTGAAGGAGCTGCCAGTGCCCATCCATAGCTATTTTTGAAAAGCCCAAGCTCTTCAAACGGCCGGCGTTCGGCCGCACGCATTCCAAACAAACAGGACAGAGCTTTGAAGACCTCAATAAACCAATGGCTCTTAATAGCTCTGTTCCAAAACCTAGTAAACTCTCATTACTCTCTGCTTGTCTTTAATGTTTTTTTTTTGACTGAGCTTGTCAAAAAGCATTCAGGGATCTGCGACACAGCTAAAATGAGATCTTACAATATCAAAATGTTCCTGTGTAGGCACATGCACACATAGACATCAAAGGGGGCTTGAGAACCTGCCCTTTTTCTGGGGAGTTTTTTTTATATTTTTTTATATATAAATACTGTATATAAAATAATATATGCAGGCTATATATGTGTGCATTTGTGTGTTTCTGTTTGTGCACAGCTTTCTCTGTCAAACAAATAAAAAGTCAAAATATCAAGTCAGGTCGGGAAATTAATTTCTCCGTGTCTCCACGCAGGCGCACATGGCGTGCAGCACAGCAGTGTAGCCAGGGGCGTACATTTTTAAACAGTTAGGGGGGACAATAAACATACAATTTCTCAAGAACTATTTTTGAAGGGGACACAAATAATACAGCTAAAACTAGCTAAAATTGTACTTGTAAGGATAAGCATACACAGAGGAAAGAGAGACTGCCAAATTAGACAACTTGAAGCTGTTGTGGTCACGCCGCAATAGCGCTCGTGTCCGTTGTATCCGTCACACTGTTGCCAAATCCGCGGTTTTCCCGTGGAATGGGACTACTTTATCACTGTTGCCGCGGGTTGTTTTTCATGTCCGCGGGTTGAAGCGTCCAAAATAAAGTGTATTTTAACCCCCTCTAAACACTCAAAAAGCATTCAGGGATCTGCGACACAGCTAAAATGAGATCTTACAATATCAAAATGTTCCTGTGTAGGCACATGCACACATAGACATCAAAGGGGGCTTGAGAACCTGCCCTTTTTCTGGGGAGTTTTTTTATATTTTTTTATATATATATACTGTATATAAAATAATATATGCAGGCTATATATGTGTGCATTTGTGTGTTTCTGTTTGCGCACAGCTTTCTCTGTCAAACAAATAAAAAATCAAAATATCAAGTCAGGTCGGGAAATTAATTTCTCCGTGTCTCCACGCAGGCGCACATGGCGTGCAGCACAGCAGTGTAGCCAGGGGCGTACATTTTTAAACAGTTGGGGGGGACAATAAACATAAAATTTCTCAAGAACTATTTTTGAAGGGGACACAAATAATACAGCTAAAACTAGCTAAAATTGTACTTGTAAGGATAAGCATACACAGAGGAAAGAGAGACTGCCAAATTAGACAACTTGAAGCTGTTGTGGTCACACCGCAATAGCGCTCGTGTCCGTTGTATCCGTCACACTGTTGCCAAGTCCGCGGTTTTCCCGTGGAATGGGACTACTTTATCACTGTTGCCGCGGGTTGTTTTTCATGTTGAACGTTGAAGCGTCCAAAATAAAGTGTATTTTAACCCCCTCTAAACACGGTTAATTTGGGCTAGTTTTGATTAGCAATTGGGAGGGTTTTGTTGTAAAAAACCTGGCAACTCTTGTCGTCAAGCAGGTAACGCTATTATTGCTAACATAGCGACTTATCAAAAATACATTGGCATCATCTGTATTAAAGAGAAAATAATCACTTCATCCGATGTTTAAGTGAATAAAATAGCCTTGACAGCCTTACTTACTGGAGTTCCACAACTATTGACTTTGTTCTCTCTCACCGGACTTGAGTGTGTGTGTAGGTGATGCAAAAGAGGAAAGCAGGCATTTGGACAGTAGCCACTGGTCACTGCAGAACACAAGATCCAGGGGGCATGGTTGGATCCACATCTAGGGGGTGGAGATTGGTAGGTTTAGGGGAGGAGATGGGTAGGTTTAGGGATCAGGGGGTGGAGAACGGGGTAGTTTTAGGTATATGTAAGGTGGGAGGAGTTGGATCTGGATCCAACCACGTCCCCTGGATCTTGTGTTCTGCAGTGATGACCATCTCCATTTGTGTTGTTTTACTACTTAATTATTAAAGTAAAAAACATTGTTAGTTACAATACACAGACTGGTTTATAATCATATTTTTAGGGGGGACAACCCTCAGATGGGGGGGTCCTCCCTCCCCCCCCCCCAGGATTTCTGCCTATGCGTGTAGCACACATTGATCGGCACATCACAGACAGGCAGAGAGCCGCAGAAGTGAAGCCCTCCCTCCCTTTCCAGTTATGTTTGTCTTGGTGTGGTGGTGAGTGGTGATGAACAAAAGACTAAGCTAAGTAAACTGATTATTTTGTGGGCATAAATGAAAAATTAAACAACATGAAACAATTGGTGTTTGGGGGAATTAAAATAAATTGGTAAGTCAGAGTTGTGTTAATACATTTAACGTTTTGTTTAGAAAAAAAATAAAAATATATGAGAGGTGCCCTTTTTTCCCACTTGAGCCCCTGCCCCTCAAAATGTCTGTGCACCTCCCTGTTCCTGTGTATATCAATGTCAAGAGTGCATCCACAATGTATTAATCCAGCATCTAGATCCACTAGGGATCTGTCTTCATTATGGGGTATTTTCATTGTACTGATTTAATTTTTTGAGCTGTTCTGTTCCTCAAACTCAACACACAATTAACACGATTAACAACGATTAAGTTTGCTAAGTCAAGTGTCATTTTTACTGTTTTTACAAATGGCCAAATTTTTGCATATACTTGGCCAGTGATTTGATCAAACCTCTAACACTAAATTCAGCACATAACTGTAGATTTCACAATATAATTGGCCAACAGCCACTTAAATAAAATAAGCATATTTTGTCATAAAAAAAAAACATTGGCATTATGTAAATAAACTGGCATTTAAAGGGTTAAAATTCTGATATTTTAAATTTTTTTGCCATGGACATTTTTGTCCTCTATGGACCTTTGTGTAACTTTTTTAAATTGATGCACAAGGGTTAAAATTAAACACATAACCACCAATTTTATATAATAGACTGTCAACAACAAGTAACTTGTCAAAGTAACTTATTTTTAATTTTTTTGGGACACGTCAAAGTGCAATATAGTGATTTCAAACTCATACCCAGGAATATGCTGGGCTGCAAAATCTGCACAATTGGTGGCTGACTAAATACTTTTTGCCCCACTGTATGTAACATATTTATTAGAATTATATGATGATTAAGCAAGATGTGTTGCTGTAAAGATTTGTTAGCGTCATTTCTCATAAGCAGCGGCCACATGTGTTTTTGTTCTGCAGTGACAGCGGGTTGTAATTGTACGCAGGCACATACAGGTCGTTCCAGCATTAGCTTCCTGTTGTAGATTTAACTAGGGTTGCTGCAATGGTTAAATGCTCCCTTGACTGTGAGCAATGTAATTTCTGTTAACCACTTACAATAGCACTTGGCATGTCACCGCCCTCCTAATGGATCTTAGTCAGACCGAATACATGTGCTGCAAGTGTGTATTTACTCTGATTGTTGATGATTCATTCTGGCATTGATGCCATCCTATTTTACATATTATTCACATTTATATTAATTAATTTGAAAGTTAATGTACTATATTAGAAATGTACAATATAATATTTAGAATATAAAAATTGTTGATTTTTTTTCTGATATAAATTACTTTTAAAATTTAATATTTAAAAAAAATAAGATGTATGTTTATATATATATATATATATATATATATATATATATATATATACACACACACTTCTTATATAGTTATTCTGCTGTGTTTTGTGTCAAACAAACTCCCCTTAATGAGACCATAATATATAAAAAAAAAAAGATGTATGTTTATATATATATATATATATATATATATATATATATATATATACACACACACTTCTTATATAGTCATTCTGCTGTGTTTTGTGTCAAACAAACTCCCCTTAATGAGACTATATTTCTTTATATACAATCTTATTGCCTGGATCATGCACTGCTGTGTTTGCATGCTCTCTGACAGACTTTCTCAGATAACATATCCCATCATGCACTGTTCTATTTTCTCGTGACCTCGATTGGGCCTTACGTATGTGTTCTGGTAAAAGCAACATTACTCACTGCTAAAATTTTTAGTAATATGAGCACAGTTTGTTCAGGAAGCTGTGATGTTTGGTCTAATATGCTGCTGTCGGTTTCTCCTCCTCCTGTCCCCTCACACCATCCAAATGCTCGTTCAGTCACAGCCATTGACGTATATGGCTTAATGTTTCTGTTATGTGAGATTATGCAACTCTATGAGCTGCAGATGTTTCGAAAGTGAGCGGCGATCATGACAGTGAGTGTGGTTCTGCTTTGCCCTGTAACCTGACCAAAAAATAATCACTCAAAGGCCTATCAGGCTTAATTTGCCTCATAAAAAAACATTCCCTCTCGTCTGTCAGTCCCTCCAGAGAACACGTGGATGCTGTGGACGAGCTCTGCATCATGCAGACGTCATTCTGGTGCAGGTACAGTGTGGTGGTGGATCGCTGACAGATGTTGCGCATTTTCACATGCACGTCTTGATTTCAAACCTGCATCACATCAGACAGTCATTTACAGGATCTCAGCCTTGTACAGTGTGAGAGTTTTCTGACTTCATTATGTGGTTTCTCTATCTGTCAGTCAGTCACACACATTGGGTTGTAGGTCAATGGTTTAGTTTCTCTTGGCAAACGACTTTGTTACTAGTTACTGACTTTATAGCATGAACTATTTGCTTAATCACACAAAATTACAGCTAATTTGAAATCGACACGAAATACAAAATCAAGTCAGTTGAGGAAACAAACTTGAAATTTTTGAGTTAAGTCACAGAGATCACGTTATCTAGTTTGGCTTGTGATGGTTTGGAAGCATCAGTTAGAATGGTTTTAAAATTATAAAGCAAATTAGTAATATGATTTTATAGCTGTTATGGAGTTATATTAAAGAGCTTTAAATATAAACTACCAGTTTTTGTATAAATGGGTCAAAGACCTAGTCACATTTTTAGTGTCTGCATCAAATTTACAAAAGTGGTTTTATATACATAGAAAGCATTTATTGTAAGTAAAGTGTCTACTTTAATGTTTCAAATAATGTTTGTGAAAATAAAATGTCAAAATATGGGTTAAATAATGTTCCATCGTCATGCAGCATAACATATATTTATGTTAAAATGAAACAACATACTTATTCTGACCTATACTTATAAAAATACAAAGTTCTGTCATGAAACTCTGTATGGTGCAGGCCGATATGTTCCAACTCAGTCTGAAATAATCACAATTATTCACATGGTGCAGCTGAATGGTTCTTTTTTTACATCAGCAGCCATTGAGCTTGCTGTTCAACATTCAAATACTTGGCTTGTGTTTGCTGTAGCAGTCCAGCATGCTTCAGAAACCCTCCACCTTCCCCAGCTCCACATATATAGTTCTGCTACATGGTAATTTCATGTATGTTATATATGGGTGTTATTTCATATACTTCATATTTGTGCAGCAGTATTTTTCACAGCAGCATGTCTGTGGATGTAATAGATGTATTGGCAGTAGCTAGTCTCGGTATTGACGCAGCAGCAGCGTAGCAGATCTATTCTGCCAAGACCAATCAAATTAACATGCAAAATTTTCAGAGAGTTGTCATGACAGAAATATATAAGAGATTATGTGATCATACTAAATTGTATTATTTTTTTAATAATTATCTGCCATTTTTCTCTTTACCTCTTCACCTTTCAAGCTGTATCAGGTTGGACGGGGATGGGGGTTTATCCAGAAATGTTTGATTGGGTTCAACCCCAAGCTCACAGTTGTCCATAAGCCACTCCTGCATTGTCTTAGTTGTGTGCTTAGGGTCATTGTCTTGTTGGAAGGTAAACCTTCTGCCTTGTCCGTGGTTCTGAATGCTCTGGACTAAGTTTTCATCAAGGCTATCTATATATTTTGCTGCTTTGAGCTTTCCTTCTACTCTACCGAAGTCCCTCAGTCCCTGCCACTGAAAAACACCCCTACAGCATGAGGATGCTACCACCACACTTTGCTATTGGGATGGTACTGTGCAGGTGAGGAGCAGTGCCTGGTTTCCTCCATACATGATGCTTGGAAATGAGGTTAATCAGACCAGAGAGTCTTGTTTCTCACAGTCTGAGAGTCCTTTATTGTTCATGTGTCTTCACTGAGGAGAGGATTGAGTCTGGCCATACCTTCAAAAGGCCAGATCGGTGGAGTGTTACAGTAATGTTTGTCCTTCTGTAAGTTTCTCCCATATCCATATACAGTATGATCATGGAGTGACTATATCCCTGTGAAATATGGTAAAAAAGATAATTTCTCCCCCCAAGAAGAGGTTTCCAGAACACATTCTCCAGTCTATCATTGGTCAGACAAACAGATACTGCCCCAAACTTACACCACCGATGGAGTCAAAATTGTTAACATTCCGAAATGACACACGCTACCTTTTATGTATTTTTTTTTTATTTTTTATGCAAAAGATTGTGCCTTGCTGCAAGGGGGTTTCCATTAGACAGCTGGGATTGTATTCTATATTTCCAATTTCAGAGATGTCAACAGTGGTTATGTAGCCAAGCCAATCAAACTGAAAACTCTTATTAATCAAAAAATTAAAATTTGCTGAAAATGTCTTCACCCTCAGGCCATCTGAGATGTAGATAAGTTTGTTTCTTTATAGTTGTTGAAATGTTCATCATAAATGTTGCACATCACTTACTCATCAATGGATCCTCTGCAGTAAATGGGTGCCTTCCGAATGATTAAAACATCACAATAATCTGCACGACTCCAGTCCATCAATTAATGTCTTGTGAAGCCAAAGCTGTATGTTTGTAAGAAATAAATCCATAATTAAGACATTCTTAACTTAAATCTTAACTAAAATACGAGTCCATAATCCATAATAATGCTTCCTCCAGTGAATTCCCCATCCCCTGTCTATCCCCTGTTGTCCTGTCACATCAAAATCCACCAACATGTTTGTTTAGAACTGTTCTGGACTGTTTTGGCTTGTAAAAAGTGCTTGAGCTGTGCATATTTCTCTCCTGATTTAGACCAGACGACTTTTTCACTGGAGGAAGCATTATTATGGATTATGGACTTTTATCTGGAGACAACGGTTTGAAGTTAAAAATGTCTTGATGGATTTATTTCTTACAAACATACATGGATTTATTTCTTACAAACATACAGCATTTGGCTTCACAAGATGTTAATTGATGGACTGGAGTTTTGTGGCTTATTGTGATCAGGGCCGCTGCTGGCCAAATAGGTGCCCCAAGTAGAATTGTATTGTTGTGACCCCTCCCCAAAATGTTATGAAACAAAACCCCACGTACTATAGGGGTCAAAATAGAACTTTAATAAAACATAAAAGCAAATAAATAAATTGCATTAGATGCAATGAAAATATATTTTCTTAGTGATAGATGCTATTTAAACCAAGTACAAATAGCAATGGATTATATTTACACTAAGTGAAAATAGCAGTGTTTTCTTAGCAATATGCTTTTTACACCCAAGTGCAAATAGCTATCCATTTACACTGACTAAAAAAGCAGGATTTTCTACTATTTATACTATTTTTTGCAAATAGTGGAAATTATCTACACCTCAATATTGTGGTAAATTATAAAACAGTATGCAATAATAACGTATTGAGTATAAATTATAATTTTAATTCAAATAAAAAAAATGGATGCCACCTGTTTGGGACAATAAAGCCCTCCCTACACCTACCCGCTACTTTATTTTCAACTTTTCAAATGTTTCTTTCATTTTTATTGAAAATAAATGCCTTTCTGATGCGATATGAGATTTGAAAAGGGAGGGAAAAAAAGTTTGACAAAAGGCGGATCGAACTTGGGTCGATCGCATCAAAACGGCTTCAGCACATGCTTTAAAATCGACACCACTGGAGCTGTTCCTTGCCAATAAGTCTTTTGTAGTGTTGACTAGCCCAATAGTGTAAATAGATTTTGCCAACAAGGCAGCCTATTTGCACTTAGTGTAAACAGACACTCCGGAAATCAGCACTGATATACATAATCTGCTGGAGCTTTCCAACATTTACAAAGGCACACTCCTGCTTTTTCTGGAGGCGAATTTGTCAATGAGCTCATCATATGATAATTAAAATATTAATTAATGTTAATAAACGTTATTAACGTCAACAGCCCAAAAAGTTTCACAGGATTATGAACGTACCTGAAAGGGATGCACGGGCTTCATCTTGGAATTTTTTTACGTTTTCTTTTCTCGGCGCCGGATTGGTGATTTTTTTTTTTTCTTTTTTTTCCGGGCATAGTTGTCCATCAATTATGATCATTTGCAGTTAGCCGCAAACATGAGGTGAGGGCGGGGGTGTGCAAATGGCGTGTCAAGTGTGCTTAGCCTACTGACTACTGCGCAATCATTTTTTATAATTATGTATATATGTTCATGTTTATATTTGTATGTATCTACATCCATATGTTAATATTAATATATAACCTTTTTTTTTTGAGGAGTTGGGATGGGCGTTGGTGCCCTACACAAACTGTGTACTCTGCGTATAGGGAGCTGATTGTGATGTTTTTATCAGCTGTTTAGACTCTCATTCTGATGGCACCCTTTCACTGCAGATGATCTATTGGTGATCAAGTGACATAATGCTAAACCTTTCCAAATCTCATTCAATGAAAAACAAAATCATTTATATCTTGGATGGCCTGAGGACATATTCAGCAAATGTAAATTTTTGGGGGTAAGGTGAACTTTTCCTTTAAGTTGCAAGACTTAAGGTTTAGATCAATTTATTGCACAAATTATTGTGCAATTTGATTCCCATGGATAGCAAGGACTGACAGAATGGTGAATGCATACCCTGGAATGAATTCTAAGTTCCTTTGGATCGAAACATTTATCAAATGTCTAAAAGTACAACACACCTGTGATTGCACATCATTTTATCTTTATATTAATGCTTGTTTGGCATGCAGCTTGCATTAGGCTAATGGGCTGTATTGTTTGGGGCAACTGTTTATACATTTAACAAATGTGTTATTTAATATGTAAAGAACCCTGTGGCAGGACATATGTAACTTGTGTTGTGTCTGTACATGTGGCATCAGGCTAGACTTTGCTCTAAAGGGATAAATATTTATCTGTGTCCATCATTGGTCTCCAGCGGGCCACAGGTGGTGCGCACCTGTCCTCCAGACCGCATTCCTTCCCTCCCGCAGCATCTGATGACGTCAGTCCGGCGCGGATACCCCTCAGAATAAACTACCGTGTGGTTTCCTGGATCACTGGGATGTTTGTCTCCAGGCACCACTGACATACACAATCCTTACATTTCTGACATTCACACATAACTACTCAAAATAAAGGAATAAGCCCACCGAGACTGCGCTACAGTGGTTTTACTCGTACCACCCTTTACCATTGTAAAATCAGTTGGTCGCCCAAATAATATTTAATTGTTCATAGAGTAAATGTTGTATAGATTTTGTAAAAAAAAAGATACATTTTTTTTGTTAGTGACAACGTAAAGTGCATTAAACATTACATTACATCAAGGTTTTCCAAACTGGGGTTCATAAAGAAACTGCAGGGGGTTCATGAGTTTAATGAAAAGCAAATATTAATTAAATCACAAAAATGTTAAAATAAAACACTTAGTAAAAAATGAAATGTCCTGCATGTCATGTGACCATTAACCAATGACAGAGAACTGTGAACATGCAAATATGTTACTTAATTATTAACTTATTATACAGACCAGTCAGGGTGCCCATGCTGACCCCTGTCCACCGCCGAAAGCGGCAACAATGGGCACTTCAGCATCAGAACTGGACCACAGAGCAATGGAAGAATGTGGCCTGGTCTGATGAATCACGTTTTCTTTTACACAACCTGGATGGCCGAGGGTGCATGTGCGTCGTTTACCTGGGGAACACATGGCACCAGGATGCACTATGGGAAAAAGGCAAGCCGGCGGAGGCAGTGTGATGCTTTGGGCAATGTTCTGCTGGGAAACCTTGGCTCCTGCCATCCATGTGGATGTTACTTTGACACATACCACCTACCTAAGCATTGCTGCAGACTATGTACACACTTTCATGGAAACTGTATACCCTGGTGGCTGTGGCCTCTTTCAGCAGGATAATGTGCCCTGACACAAAGCAAAAATGGTTCAGGAATGGTTTGAGGAGCACAACAATGAGTTTGAGGTGTTGACTTGGCCTCCAAATTCCCCAGATCTCAATCCAATCGGAATGTGCTGAACAAATCAATCCGATCCATGGAGGCTCCTCCTCGCAACTTCCAGGATCTGCTGCTAAAATCTTGGTGCCCGATACCACAGCACAGCTTCAGGGGTCTAGTGGAGTCCATACCTCGACGGGCAGGGCTGTTTTGGCAGCAAAAGCAGGACCAACAGAATATTAGGAAGGTTGTCATGATTTTATGCCTGATCGTTGTATATAAGTAGCTATTTTAGAAAGGAATATTTAAAAGTTCAAAAATAGGAATTTGGGAGAATCAATAAATTATAAATAAATTATTGCTATTGTGTGAATAATATGTAATCATGTAATCAATAAAAAAGTAACTGTAGTCTGAATCTGAGTATTTTAAAATGTAATTTAATCTAATTACAAGTACTTAATTTTTGGAATCTGATTACGTAATTCTTATTACATGTCATCAGTTATTACCCAGCTCTGAATGCTCACAACACATCCAAATACAGAAAAGCGCTGTCAATTCTTACAACATGTCCAAAAATGTCCTGCAAATACACACAGACCATGACAGAAATGTTTAAGGGAACCGCAACAAGTGACAAACCTGGCTGGAACATGCTTTTTGTTCAGTGTCTACTCTGAAAGGTGAGATTTTTGTTTATTTTAACATCCTGCACTCTTAAGAAAAATGGTTCTAAACAGTACCAGAAAAGGTTTCTTCAGCTTGTAACAATAGCAGAACCCTTTTTGGTGCTAAATAGAACCCTTTTTATAAGAAATTGTAGCAAAAATGACAGTGATCTAACAACTGTTATTAGCAGAATACATTAATAAGTGACAATTGACACTGAACATAAATAAACACTTAAAGAAGTAAAACAAAAATAGAAACAGAAAACAGAGTAATGAAGACCAAGTTCCAATAAAATACTGTATTTTCACAATCCTCTATGATGCCTGTAAGTCCATCATTATGTGTATTTTGATGTGCTTGAGTGGTAGTTTCTCTCTGTAGATGGCGAGGTAGTAGGATCTGAAATGCACAATTGAGTTTAGAGTTACAATGTGCCTCCTTCCATTTGTTTATGTAAAAACAATTATGTTTATGAAGGCCAAAAGTAGTATGTGAGCACTTCACAATGTTATGTTTATGCATAACCCCAAGTAATAGTAATAGTAATAGTAGTAATAATAACAACAACAATAATAATAATAATAATAATAATAATGATAACAACAGCAATATGGACCATAAATTCAATATCTTTGTTACTTAGTGGTGATGGAGAAAGAAGTATCCTTAACTGAACAGAGCTGGTCGCACTTACATGTTCTCTTAAACTAAAAAGAGAAAAATACATGATTGGTAGGAAGTTAGAGTTTGAAAGTTAAAAATAATAGACATTTTAAGAAATAAATCATTTACCTGTTGAGAGTGTGTTGACAGTCTGTGCAGTTAATGAGTCATCTTTTATGAGTGTAGCCTCTATTAGGGATTTACATTAAAACAACAACAAAAGCATGTTGTGTGAATTAGGTACTTTTTTATTGACGCAAAAATGTCAGTGCTCTTAATAACAGTTATTAGCTGAATACATTAATAAATGACAACAGACACTGAACATTAATAAATACATAAACACAAAATAAAAACAAAAATGATGTGATGAAGACAAAGTTCCAGTGAAATATCTTTGCAGGGTATGAGGTTGTGGGATGTGATGCATGTGAAATACACAATTGAGTTTAGAGCTGTCCATTTGTTTATGTAAAAACAATTAAGTATTTGAAGGACAAAAACAAAAAAATGACAGAATGTGAGCCCTTCACAATGTTAAAAGAAAAAAAGTGATATAACGTCATTGGATAGCTTTAATATTTTTGTGACTGTTTTGGTTTGTGTATGCATAACCCCAAGTAATAATTACATTGCATCACATTTAATCATATAGCAGACACTTTTATCCCAAAGCAACTTACAAATGAGGGTAATAGAAGCAATCAAAATGACAAAAGAGCAATACAATATATAAGTGTTGTGACAAGTCCCGGTTAGTCTAACGCAGTACATGTAGCAAGGTTTTTATTTATTTATTTATAATAATAACTAGTAATAATAACTAGTATTAGAATATTCTCAGAACGTTCTGCCAAGGTTCTCAAAGTTTTGAACAAATATTCTTCCAGTAATGTTGATAGAATAATAATATTTAATAACATTCTCAAAATGTTAGCACAAAAACATTATTTATACAGTTTATGGAATGTTTTTCTGAATTTTTTTATTTGGTCATTCATCTAAGATGGTTCAAAGAACATTCAAAAGTAACATCCATTCCCATAATGTTTGCAAAATAATAAAATGGAACATTTCCCTTAATGTTGTCTTTAACATTCACATAACCAATACAAATAAAATAAATATGTTAAACATTTTTGTTGAGAACATTCAGAAATAACATTTTGGAAACTTTAGCCAAACCCTCTTAGAACATATTATTGTCAGCTGGGACCATCATATCTATTGCAGAATGTTGTTGGACACGGCACATTATTTGAGATGTGATGGAAGTGACATTTTGGTGACTTGGAGTTCATTAGCCTGACTGAGCGATATTGTAGATTTGATGCATTAATATAGAACAAATGGCTCTGACTGCAGCTCATCCAATCAGATTTCAACCGGTGTAAGTTGTTCAGTTGTCATGGCTGGATACAAGGTTGGTGGGCGACTCATGTTTCCACTGAACACAGCTTTGTGACTTCAGGAGAAGATAAATGGAGGTCTAATGACAACAGGCCATTATGCGTGATACATATATCATGATATATCATGAGAGAGACTCAGCTCATATTTATATATGTATATGAGGATCACACTACAACCTGGAGCTGAACACGCTCAAAACTGTGGAGATGATTGTGAACCCCTGCACTCCCCCCTCTCACCATCATGAACTGCACTGTGAACACCACTATCTCACAGGACCTGAAGTGGGACAATCACATTGACTCCATTGTGAAAAAGGCCCAGCAGAGGTTGCACTTCCTTCATCAACTGAAAAAGTTCAACCTTCCACAGGCACAGATGACATAGTTTGTTATTGAGCCGGCTCTGTGCACTTCTCTAACTGGTTTGGGTCAGCCAGCAAATCAAATATAAGAAGACTGCAACGGACTGTTAAGACGGCTGAGAGGATAATTGGTGCACCTGCCCAACCTTCAGGACTTGTACAACTCCAGAGGGAAGAAACGGGCAGGTAACATCATCACAGTCCCCTCACACCCTGGCCACAACCTGTATGCACTTCTCCCCTCAGGCAGACACTACAGATCTCTGTGCACTAGAACATCTAGGCATAAAAACAAATCACCTGCCCAACCTTCAGGACTTGTACAACTCCAGAGGGAAGAAACGGGCAGGTAACATCATCACAGTCCCCTCACACCCTGGCCACAACCTGTATGCACTTCTCCCCTCAGGCAGACACTACAGATCTCTGTGCACTAGAACATCTAGGCATAAAAACAAATTTCCCCCCATGCCATCTCCAGCTTAAACAGCTAACACAGAAATTACCACCTGTCTTCTGTAATTTCATTTCTTAATAGCTAATTATTGCATCTCTCTTAAGTATTATGTAAATACATATACATATTTTATTTATACAGCTGTATATACAGTAAATAATGCACAAATATGTACATAAATCTTCTGTTCCATATGCATACCGCATTATTACTTATTATTATTATTTATCTTCCCTTAGTTTTACTTATTTAAATGTTATTTATGTTCTTAATGTCATATATGTATGTATGTTTGTACCAATTGAGCTCCTAAAAAAGACAAATTCATTGTGTGTTTGCACACACTTGGCGAATAAAGCTCATTCTGATATCTGATATGCTTGTGTATAAAGTCTCACATTATGGCAGAATACGAACTGCACATTTTTAAGTTTGATTAAATACCAAGTACTGATGCATTTCTGACTATTTTTAATTTTAGTTTCTGAGCTGTTAAAAAGCATTTTTCCACATAACTAATTCTAGAACTAGAATGGATTAATATGTGTTGCACAATGGTTTATTTTTAACTTTATTTAATTTTAATTACTTTATTACTTCTATTTTTGAATTGCACCATGTTAAAATGTGAATGCACAATATAAAGGCACACATTTGCCGGGAAATCGATATTGCTGAGCTCATCGCTTTGCAGACACTTCATCCAATAAAACAATTTACGACATGTGATGATGTGCAGCTGGCTACACCATCACTAATGGCTTTTAAATGTGCTCCTTCTGGGCTCGCAGAGAGAAATACACTAGAACGGCCTGTGATTTATGGCCCCGCTTACCTTTCACCTCGACTGTAGGGCTGCTCTACATTCTCTCCCTCCACTCGTGGCCGCACGATGTGACGAAATCCGCGCTACTGTGTGTGATTTTATTGCGATCTTTGGCACAGCCGCGTGCACAATTATTTTCACAGGTGCCAGCGAAGAAGTACACTACACTTCTGATTTATTGAGACAAACAGATCATATCTAATAAATGTGTTTTTAGATCATTGCAGTGGGCCCCAGTGTCTCAGCACTGCTTTTTTCTCATGCCCACCCATGCAGGATTTGCCAATCTTACTTTTTATCAGTTGCAACTGCTGCGGAACATGACATTATCCTCAGTTAGATTACTATCAGGACTCTTTTAACCCTGATATGGTTAAAAGAGTCCTGATTAACCACTATTACCATGATAAAAACCACGCTTCTCAGCTAACAGGGAACGTTCGTAGAACTTTGGCAAATGTTCTGGCAATGCTCTCTCAATGTTCTTCTAGTAACCTTAATTAAAAGTTATCCGGTCTTTAATAATGTTCTCAAAACATTAGCACAAAAACATTATTCATAGATCATTCATGCAACACTTTCCTTTCAAATAATTTCTGTTGCATGCTCAACTAATGTTTCTTTTTTAAATGTTACTACTTGAATTTTCAGAGAAGTAACATTTGCAAAATGATAAAATAGAATGTTCCCTTAACATTTGTATAACCAAAAAAAAAAAAAAAACTGGAAATATTCTGAAATAATGGTTTTGTAACTTAACAGAAACGTTAACAAAACATTCTTAGAACATATTTTTGTTAGCTGGGCTAAAGACTGTGTTTCTATAGAGTTTTGAGTTGTGTAATCAAGCATCAAGGTTCACTGACAGATGACTCCCATTTTACACCAATGAGCCGCAAACGATGCATGAAATATCTCAACATTTACACTGCTTCAGTAAAGGCCAATGCAAGACCACAAAGAGCTTTGGAGGAGTGCCGATAGCGTTTTGCAGGGCTGCACAGGATAAGCAAACACCTACTACGAGAGCAAGACCTTTATTGTTGAACTCCTCTTTGGTTGTCTGATTCATTGTACTTTCCTCAATCCTTCAGGGCAATGTTACATTCCCGTGGCAGAGACGAGTGGTCAGGCTCGTATCACATCTGAAACCAAAGATTCAAACATTCGGTATGCAGCAGTGATCTGAACCAGAGCTAAAAGCAGTCAGCCCGATGCCAGTGTTAGTGATTATCGAAATATAGTGTCATCTGAGGTCTCTTTGATGCTCACCTATCGTCCATAATCGTTTGTCGTGACCTTGCTAATTGTCTGAAACCTTGTTAGATGTAAATAAATAAATAATATATTATGGATGGTAACTGATATGTGTGTTCATTGCACAGACTGAGCAGCCTGGTTCAGCAAAGGCTCTGCATTTGGTGCTTGTCGAGGCCTGAGCCAAACTCACAAACTCCTGTGCCAAACCCATGGCTGACCTGAATTTACTGACAGATTCCCTGCAGAAACAGCAGCAGAAAAACTCCAGCAGCAGGACATCATGATACAGAGACAAATCAGATCAACAGGTTTCATCTGTAGCCTTCAGCTCCTGCAAGATGAATAATATTTTATTTTTTCAATATCTTTATTAAGCTCTCGGCATACACATTAACAGAGATTTACACTTACAGAAACATAAGTAAACATTAGTTTAAGCACAAGTCAAGCATAAAGCATATCTATCTATCTATCTATCTATCTATCTATCACAGACTGAGCAGCCTGGTTCAGCAAAGGCTCTGCATTTGGTGCTTGTCGAGGCCTGAGCCAAACTCACAAACTCCTGTGCCAAACCCATGGCTGACCTGAATTTACTGACAGATTCCCTGCAGAAACAGCAGCAGAAAAACTCCAGCAGCAGGACATCATGATACAGAGACAAATCAGATCAACAGGTTTCATCTGATGCCTTCAGCTCCTGCAAGATGAATAATATTTTATTTTTTCAATATCTTTATTAAGCTCTCGGCATACACATTAACAGAGATTTACACTTACAGAAACATAAGTAAACATTAGTTTAAGCACAAGTCAAGCATAAAGCATATCTATCTATCTATCTATCTATCTATCTATCTATCTATCTATCTATCATCATTAAATATTTATATAAATATTAACAAAGCAACTAATTACTTAAATACATATTACACCTTACAAATACATACACACCATGTACTCTATGAGTAATTAAATATTAAATACTTATTTGAACAATACAGTTAAGTAAATATTAAATAATATAATAACTATATGAGCATATATATGAACAATTTTAACAGTAAACAATGCTGAATGCTGGAAGTGTTTACAGGCATCTAGAAGCAGTTAATTATTCAAATAAACATTTAGAAAATTAAAAGGTAACACTTTACAATAAGGTTCATTAGTTAAACATTAGTTAATGTATAAACTAACATGAACTAACCATGAGCAATACGTTTGTTACTGTATTTACTAATCTTGACTAACGTTAGTTAATAAAAATACAGATGTTCAGTTAGTTCATGTTAGTTCACAGTGCATTAACTAATGTTAACAAGATTTTAATAATGTGTTAGTAAATGTTGAAATTAACATTAACAAAGATTAATAAACGCTGTATAAGTGCAGTTCATTATTAGTTCATGTTAACTAATGTAGTTAACTAATGAACCTTATTGTAAAGTGTTACCAATTAAAAAAAATCCACCAATTGTTAAATTAAATTACTTAACTGTCAATGTCTGCACAACAGCCTATATACAGTAATACTAGATGCAGCAAGTTGCAACAGACATTTCTTCCTTATTGTAAAGTACATCCTAGTCACAAAAAAAAAAATGTAGGGCAGGACTCGGTTAAGTAATTAAGGTAAATAAATTAAGTTATCCAAGTGTCAAAACAACAACAAAAATAATTTTAAAGACATATGCGCTCTATATATCCATGCGATCATATGGAATTAATTGTGTTTGCACTTGTATATTTGATAAAACAAATTGAGTCCTTTGTGGAGCCCATGCACACATTTCACAATAATGACCCAACTAGGAACCACATGGGGAGCCCACCTGGGTTCACCCATGTGGGTCCTAGCTGGGTCACCCAAGTGGGCCCCAGATAAGATGCCCATTTTGAGCCCATGCCCACTCTGTAATCCAGTAGCCCATGTGTAACCCATGTGGGCGCCACATAAACGTGTTTGCTGGGTCTTTATGATTTATGCAATATCAAACGAGCAGCGAGAGGTATCGTGTTGTTTTTTGTGCAAACATTTTTTTAATACAACAGTTCAGTAAATAAAAAGATTATGTTGTGTTTTTAATTAAACACAAAATTGTCAGCAGAACCGTTGTACATCTCTGAGAAACACAGCGATGATTTCGTTTCTGATCCGCGTTTTGAAGAAATCATTCATAAAGAGAGCCATTTACATAATATCAGTCATTTGAACGAATTGAAAGTATGAATGAATGGCTCAGTTGACTTAATCATATTTAATAAGACATTTAATGCCACCTACTAACCGTTTTAGTTTCTTACATACAGTATTTAAAAATAAAATAAAATAAAATAAAGAGATAGTTCGCCCAGAAATGAAAATTCTGTAATTTGCACACCCTCATGTTTTTTTTTTTTAAACCTGTATGACTTTCTTTTGTGGAACATAAAATAAGGTGTTTTGAAGACTGTTGGTAAGATGTTTTGGTTAACAATGACTGTCATTGCATGAACATAAATAAATAAATAAAATACTGAAATACTGAGATGTTTCTTAAATTATCTCCCATAGTTTATGTTAGGCCTTTGAACCCTACACATTTATGTGTAATAAATTGTATGTTGAATCAAATAAAACGTTTATCTCTAAAGCTATTTTTTTGTAATGCCTACTTGATTCTATATCAATTTAACACAATAATTACTATAAATGATCTTTTGTGGGTATTTTCACAGCCAAATTTTATTTGTGATTAATTTGATTAATTAATCACTGTCAGGATTATGGACCTGTTTTGTGTGTGTTTGCTCCCTCATGTGCCCATATTTGGTCGTTCCTGTTCCTGTCCTCGTTATCTCATTATTAGTTGATTCCCCACACCTGGCATGCCCTCGTTTAGTGTAGTATTTAGAGTGTAGTCTGTACTACATGCCTTCTGTCATCTGACTGATAGTTTAGACTCTCTTTTTTTTCAAGCAAGTAAAAGGCCTTTTAGTATAAGATTTGCAGACGTCCACCTTCAGCTCATGTGTCTCGTGGCTGTGAAATCTTCACTGATTTTTATAAAGCAAATGTAAGAATAACTTTGATACTGTTAGTAATATTTCAGGAACAACACTTACTGGACTGAAGCAACCTAGGTTTACTTGATTATCCAGACATTGCTATTATTATTATTATTATTATTATTATCAGTATCAGTGAGTATCAAATATAATCATCAGGCTTTTGCGTAACACTTATTTCCAGAACCTTTAATTTCACTGTTCCTCAGTGGAGGAATGATCTTTCTATGTTGTAACCAAACACAGCTTTGGACCCAAAAGCAGAACACAGACTAAAAATTATGCAAATAAAATGTATTTATTGCCAAAAGTCAAGCAACACAATCCATCTCTCCTTTGCTGTTGAAGATTGTTGGCTAAGGTGAGCTGGAAACCAAACAGGCCAGAGATATGTTGGGAGAGCAGAGATAATAGTTTGTTGATCGGGCGTGGCAGGATAAATGCAGGTGTAGTGAGGTCTAAAGCACAGGAGAAACAGAATTAGAACTCCAACTAAACACATGCCACAAAAACTGGTCTAAAGACACTGTGAGGCCTTAGCACAGTACCACATAAGCAGACTGAACGATCTGGTAGAAAATGACTAAAGACCCATGGTTTAAATACTGGAGGCAGATGAGTTGATTGGCAGCAGATGATTCACATTCACCAATCAGCCATAGAGGGGAGAGCACAGCCACACCAACTCACAAACACACAAGCACAGACACACAAAAAGGAAAAAAACAGCTGGC
Organism: Sinocyclocheilus grahami; assembly: GCF_001515645.1. Lineage (NCBI taxonomy): Eukaryota > Metazoa > Chordata > Actinopteri > Cypriniformes > Cyprinidae > Sinocyclocheilus > Sinocyclocheilus grahami. The sequence goes on along the minus strand of NW_015505774.1, from coordinate 124,623 downwards.
CAAAAATCCAAATCCCTGACATTCCAAGCCTAAAAATATTTTTGAGTAACGTTTATTATCTCTCAATCATCATTGTATTGCACTGCATTATATGTTTTGATCATCAAACTAAGCATTATCTTGCTAAAACTTTTTTTGGGGACTTTGGGAGATATAAGGTGTGTTCCGATTGACAGGGTCCTTACTAGACATGTGCCGGTATTCTATTTGGTAATACGATATGTGACCCTGTACCACAAAACCAATCTCAAGTTGCTTGGGTATATTTTTAGCAATAGCCAAAAAACAATGTATGGGTCAAAATTATAAATGTTTATTTTATGCCAAAAATCATTAGGATATTAAAGGGGTCATATGATGCTTTTTTTAAATATCATTATTTGGTGTATTTGGTGTAACAGAATATGTTGACATACTTTAATGTTCAAAAAACACATTATTTTTCAAATACTGTACATTATTGTAGGTCATATATGCCCCGCCTCTCTCAAACGCTTCGTTTTCTACAAAGTCCCTCCTTCCGACAAGTGCAGTCTGCTCTGATTGGCCAGCTGACCCAGTGCATTGTGATTGGCCGAACACTGCTAGCACTCGTCGGAAATGTAACGCCCCTTACCATAATCGCAAGCTTAATCTTTCAAAATAAATGTAAAGACATCAGTTCAAGCCCGAAAGGGGAACAGAGTCGCGTGACAGACACAGTGATGAAGCTGGTATGTGTGCAGTACACAAGCCATGGTTAAGACAGCTGACTCCGCATTTGAACAGTCAATAGCAAATACTTAAACTAATAACAAAACAGTAGCTGATTCAGAAGCGCCAGATTGTCATAGCAAAGTCAGAATTACCTCCTCTCCTAGGTTCACGAAACGGTCGTCCATAAAATGCATTGCTGTTCTGTTGTAAGTAATCTTAAAGATTCCTAAATGCATCTACTTTCGGAAGGCCAAATAAAGTGCTTTTGCTTTCGCCTAGAAACACACAGTGTCTCTCTGACATGACTGCTTCAACACTAACTGCGGTTACTGAAACCACGCCTTCTTTCTTTGCACGCACATTTGGGGGCATTATACTAATATTTCCACATAGTGAGGTAGATATGTGGGGGCGTGTTAGAACGAGCCGTTTTAGGGGGGCGTGGCAGAGTCTTAACTTTGATAAAGAATATCTCTTTGGGTTTGAGACTTTAGTCTTT
>NW_015505774.1:57412-120755 GCF_001515645.1 Sinocyclocheilus grahami | reverse complement strand
GATTTATGCAATATCAAACGAGCAGCGAGAGGTATCGTGTTGTTTTTTGTGCAAACATTTTTTTAATACAACAGTTCAGTAAATAAAAAGATTATGTTGTGTTTTTAATTAAACACAAAATTGTCAGCAGAACCGTTGTACATCTCTGAGAAACACAGCGATGATTTCGTTTCTGATCCGCGTTTTGAAGAAATCATTCATAAAGAGAGCCATTTACATAATATCAGTCATTTGAACGAATTGAAAGTATGAATGAATGGCTCAGTTGACTTAATCATATTTAATAAGACATTTAATGCCACCTACTAACCGTTTTAGTTTCTTACATACAGTATTTAAAAATAAAATAAAATAAAATAAAGAGATAGTTCGCCCAGAAATGAAAATTCTGTAATTTGCACACCCTCATGTTTTTTTTTTTTAAACCTGTATGACTTTCTTTTGTGGAACATAAAATAAGGTGTTTTGAAGACTGTTGGTAAGATGTTTTGGTTAACAATGACTGTCATTGCATGAACATAAATAAATAAATAAAATACTGAAATACTGAGATGTTTCTTAAATTATCTCCCATAGTTTATGTTAGGCCTTTGAAACCTACACATTTATGTGTAATAAATTTTATGTTGAATCAAATAAAACGTTTATCTCTAAAGCTATTTTTTGTAATGCCTACTTGATTCTATATCAATTTAACACAATAATTACTATAAATGATCTTTTGTGGGTATTTTCACAGCCAAATTTTATTTGTGATTAATTTGATTAATTAATCACTGTCAGGATTATGGACCTGTTTTGTGTGTGTTTGCTCCCTCATGTGCCCATATTTGGTCGTTCCTGTTCCTGTCCTCGTTATCTCATTATTAGTTGATTCCCCACACCTGGCATGCCCTCGTTTAGTGTAGTATTTAGAGTGTAGTCTGTACTACATGCCTTCTGTCATCTGACTGATAGTTTAGACTCTCTTTTTTTTCAAGCAAGTAAAAGGCCTTTTAGTATAAGATTTGTAGACGTCCACCTTCAGCTCATGTGTCTTGTGGCTGTGAAATCTTCACTGATTTTTATAAAGCAAATGTAAGAATAACTTTGATACTCTTAGTAATATTTCAGGAACAACACTTACTGGACTGAAGCAACCTAGGTTTACTTGATTATCCAGACATTGCTATTATTATTATTATTATTATTATCAGTATCTCTGTAATTTGCACACCCTCATGTTTTTTTTTTTTAAACCTGTATGACTTTCTTTTGTGGAACATAAAATAAGGTGTTTTGAAGACTGTTGGTAAGATGTTTTGGTTAACAATGACTGTCATTGCATGAACATAAATAAATAAATAAAATACTGAAATACTGAGATGTTTCTTAAATTATCTCCCATAGTTTATGTTAGGCCTTTGAACCCTACACATTTATGTGTAATAAATTGTATGTTGAATCAAATAAAACGTTTATCTCTAAAGCTATTTTTTTGTAATGCCTACTTGATTCTATATCAATTTAACACAATAATTACTATAAATGATCTTTTGTGGGTATTTTCACAGCCAAATTTTATTTGTGATTAATTTGATTAATTAATCACTGTCAGGATTATGGACCTGTTTTGTGTGTGTTTGCTCCCTCATGTGCCCATATTTGGTCGTTCCTGTTCCTGTCCTCGTTATCTCATTATTAGTTGATTCCCCACACCTGGCATGCCCTCGTTTAGTGTAGTATTTAGAGTGTAGTCTGTACTACATGCCTTCCGTCATCTGACTGATAGTTTAGACTCTCTTTTTTTTCAAGCAAGTAAAAGGCCTTTTAGTATAAGATTTGCAGACGTCCACCTTCAGCTCATGTGTCTCGTGGCTGTGAAATCTTCACTGATTTTTATAAAGCAAATGTAAGAATAACTTTGATACTGTTAGTAATATTTCAGGAACAACACTTACTGGACTGAAGCAACCTAGGTTTACTTGATTATCCAGACATTGCTATTATTATTATTATTATTATTATTATCAGTGAGTATCAAATATAATCATCAGGCTTTTGCGTAACACTTATTTCCAGAACCTTTAATTTCACTGTTCCTCAGTGGAGGAATGATCTTTCTATGTTGTAACCAAACACAGCTTTGGACCCAAAAGCAGAACACAGACTAAAAATTATGCAAATAAAATGTATTTATTGCCAAAAGTCAAGCAACACAATCCATCTCTCCTTTGCTGTTGAAGATTGTTGGCTAAGGTGAGCTGGAAACCAAAAAGGCCAGAGATATGTTGGGAGAGCAGAGATAATAGTTTGTTGATCGGGCGTGGCAGGATAAATGCAGGTGTAGTGAGGTCTAAAGCACAGGAGAAACAGAATTAAAACTCCAACTAAACACATGCCACAAAAACTGGTCTAAAGACACTGTGAGGCCTTAGCACAGTACCACATAAGCAGACTGAACGATCTGGTAGAAAATGACTAAAGACCCATGGTTTAAATACTGGAGGCAGATGAGTTGATTGGCAGCAGATGATTCACATTCACCAATCAGCCATAGAGAGGAGAGCACAGCCACACCAACTCACAAACACACAAGCACAGACACACAAAAAGGAAAAAAACAGCTGGCCAAAAATCCAAATCCCTGACATTCCAAGCCTAAAAATATTTTTGAGTAACGTTTATTATCTCTCAGTCATCATTCTATTGCACTGCATTATATGTTTTGATCATCAAACTAAGCATTATCTTGCTAAAACTTTTTTTGGGGACTTTGGGAGATATAAGGTGTGTTCCGATTGACAGGGTCCCGTGAGGTAGATATGTGGGGGCGTGTTAGAATGAGCCATTTTAGGGGTGTGGCAGAGTCTTAACTTTGATAAAGAATATCTCTTTGATTTTGAGACTTTAGTCTTTGCAACTTCAGGGATCTTATCTATGCGCAATCAGCTTGTAACACTCCAAAGAGAAATGAAAACTTGAAATCACATCATATAACCCCTTTAAGTAAAGATCATGTTCCATGAAGATATTTTGTAAATTTCCTACCGTAAATATATCAAAACTTAATTTTTGATTAGCAATATGCATTGCTAAGAACTTCATTTGGATAACTTCAATGGAGATTGAAGATTTTTTTGCACCCTCAGATTCCAGATTTTCAAATAGTTGTATCTCGGCCAAATATTGTCCTATTTTAACAAGCCATACATCAATGGAAAGCTTATTTATTCAGCAGATGTATATTATTTCAGATGACGCATTAATCCCAATTTTTAAAAAATTTACCCTTATGACTGGTTTTGTGGTCCAGGGTCACATATATCACAATAATGAACATGCACGATATTGTTATCATGAGCAAAATCACTTCAAAATACCGTGAATAATTTTTTATTACAAATTATTCTGATTTTTTGAATGCATTTAAATAATACATTTCCCATCAACTGGTAAAATGCACAAAACAGCTGAATACTGCTTTAAAAGGTATGCACACTCTCATGTAAACAAGCTCAACAAGGATGAGAAGCATGTGGCGGAACAAGTGAAAGAGATTGCGCTGATGGAACAGCAGAAATGCAGCCGTTACCCCGGTAACCCCATAAAGAAAGCAGCTGAAACGCATTTAAATGATTTAAACAGCCATTCAGATTTTTGTTTTCGCAGTGGTGTTCATCACATCACTAAATACTTAAATACTTAGACTTAAACGGCTATTTATTTGCTAACTTTTTTACATTTTAATCTGGACTACAACATGTCCTTGATATTGTTTGAAAATGTTTTGATTCTTTATTATTCGGTCACACTTTACAATAAGGCTCCATTATTTAACATTAGTTTATTAGTTAACATAAAATCAAAAGTTGTAACTGTATTATTTAATGGACCTGAGCTAACATGAACTAACAGCTGTATTTTTTTTAACAAAGAATAATAACTTTGTAACAAATGTAGCTATTGCTCATTGTTAAAGTTAATGCATTAAATAAAGTTATAACTTAATGCATTAACTAATTATACCTTATTATAAGGTGTTACCTATTGTTCTTCATAATTCTTTTGCACTTTAATCTGTTTAAAACATTTGTTTACTTTATACATTTTTATATATTTTATTTTATATTTTTTTATTATATATTTATATTGCATTTTATACGTGCCTAGTCCCTATACGGTGTTCACTGCTCCTTACTCCCTAAGCACGGGATATCAGTAGAGCGGACTTCACTGACAATAATCGCTCATTTGGAACATCCTGAAACATCACAAAGAAAGGCAACAAAGGGGTCACGAAGATTATGATAAAACATAAATAAATATTGTAATTTATTTTTACTTTCAAATTTAAATACATAAAAAATAGATATACAATTATGTATCTAATAAATATAGTCTAAATGTATATGTTTATAGTACTTGTATGACTAATGCTGCCATAATTGACGATTAACCGATTGTAGTGGTCTCATCTTTTGCGCTTTCTTTCCCACTCACAGCCTCATAGTAAACACTCCTGAGGTAAATAAATTCAAATAAAAAAATGACAGAGCCTCAGCTGCTTACTTAGCTTACTTAGTTTCACCTATTTATACAATACAACATGCAAATGTAACATTCATTGCCATAACCATTCATAAATACTCTAGTTTGAATGATAATAATAATAATAATAATAATAATAATAATAAAAATTATGAATACTCAAACACTTACGTGAACTCCTCCATTGCAGATACTTAAAAAAAAAACTTGGTCAAATTTTACATTAAGGTTAGTTGGTAACACTTTACAATAAGGTTCATTAGTTAACTACATTAGTTAACATGAACTAATAATGAACTGCACTTATACAGCGTTTATTAATCTTTGTTAATGTTAATTTCAACATTTACTAACACATTATTAAAATCTTGTTAACATTAGTTAATGCACTGTGAACTAACATGAACTAACTGAACATCTGTATTTTTATTAACTAACGTTAGTAAAGATTAGTAAATACAGTAACAAACGTATTGCTCATGGTTAGTTCATGTTAAAAACTAATGTTTAACTAATGAACCTTATTGTAAAGTGTTACCGGTTCGTTTTGTAAAGGTGTAAATAAATGACTAATGACTCATTTACAAATGCATTATACATCACTTATAAGCAGTTATAAATGCATTAATTAAAAAAGGGTGATTTTAATGCAACACCATAATGCAATAATGAGCCATTTTAACTTACATGTAATAAATGCTTAATAAATATATATATTCATACATATTTGACTCAAAACCAGATTCCTGATTTATTTCATGATGCAGCAAAAATAGACTATTATAGCGAGACTGAAGAGTGTTGTATTTATGATTTTATCTTTCAATGGGGCTGCTCCATCTTTACCTATGACTGGTGACGAGGTGCGCAATAACAGTTGGGTGATTTTCCCTTTTCACTTCACTGAAGTGTATCGATGTTCTCATATTTCCTATAACGTCCACAGTTGCCCTCCGAACTGAACATGTTTGCTCCCTTCGGATTGGAATCTCACTTAAGGTGGTATTAATCATTTCCTTTAAGTTCTCTGTTGGTTGTTTTATTTGTTAAAATAAGTAAACCAATGAAAAGATTAATCTTTTTTTTATGTTGTCATTTATATTTTAATGTTAAGTGTGATAACATGCTCTTGATTTGTATTAGATTTTTTTTGTATTAGAAGTTATTTAAAATATTTTTTTATTTGGTCATTTTTTATTATCTTAAGTTGTTAAAAACTCCAGATTTTTTATCATAATATATATATTTAAGTGCATTGTATTTATAAAATTCTTTTGTATTTTTATCATTTTGTATTGTTTTAAGTTGTCCAAGTTGTTAATAAAAGGTGTATATTTAATTTGTTTGGATGGATTGCCATTTTGTTGTCTATTAGATGTATATAGGAGACATAATTTTTTCACCTATCATGCAAAGCGTAGCAAGAATGTATATATATATATATATGTATATGTATGTATGTATGTATGTATGTTTGTGTGTTGTACGTAAATTAATGCTGAATTATTGATATTGTCTTTCATTTACATCTGGAAGAGAATTTCATCTGCACTGCAACTTATCTAGACTACATTCTTGCTACGCTTTGCATGATAGGTGAAAAAATTATGATACGGTTGAATACATGCTTGACAAGCTCCTGTCTCTACATCTCTTCAGGCCTCTTCCTTTGTGACTGGTGTTGTTGTTCTGGACCACCATGTCAACAATGCTCTTATTCCATTCAAAATAAACTTGATTGTCCACCTGAATGTTCGCAAACTTCAATTCTGAAAAATGTTTGGACATTTACGTGTAAAGAACAGAAGTTTTCCCAGGAGGACTACAAATCTGCACTATCACATTGCACAATATTTATAAATATAGAAGTGTATTGACAAACTCTTTAGATCTATTTCCCAGCTTCATTGAGAGGCCATGATTTCTTACTGTACATGGTCAACTTGGTTAACTGTGATTTCATTTGAAATTTGTCTGTACCTTCTAGCCCTCCTTCCACCCTGCTGTCCACTAGGCTTGCCGTGATAGACGGTGCTGACGGTGATACCGGTGTTAAGCCGCAACACCAGTTGTCACTTGCCCACCGCAGCACAGACCCCCACCGTCGTTTTGATTTTTTATAGTAATAAAAATCATTTAGTTCAGTAAAAGAACAGACACTACAATTAAAAACTGAACGCTGCTGCTCAATGCAGCATGCCGAACGACAGTCGCATCACAGATCAGATTTCATTTATCCAATGAGGAGAGTGAGTCGAGCTGACTGACAAGAAGAGTGAGGTGAGGTGAAACAGACAAGACTATGGCGGATGATTTCGTTTCGAAACAAGATGCAAAAGCGCCTGTTTGGCAATATTTTGGATTTTGAAAACCTGTTGACTTTTTCCGTTTATCTAAGGTGATTTTGGAAGTTTTTTTAAACATTTGTTTCTTATTTAATTGGTTCCACATTGTTTGCTGATTTTTACTTTGTTTAAACTTTGTAATTTATTTTATTTTTTTTTTACATCAAGGTGTATGACCTCCGAGCTTTCTTACTCGTTTTGCTAATAAACGTTCTACATTTCTTATTTATTTGGTTATATATTACACATGTTTACTTAGCCTATTTCCAGGCTATTTATTATTTATCTATTTGTTATTTTATATTAGGCATAGCCTGCCCTATAGCATGGTGTATTTTTATTTGTTTTGTTAATAAAAGTTTTATGTTTTATATATAGGCTAAAGTGAGTTTGACGTTATATTTTGTTGTTGCATTCAAGCAATTGACGCCGAACTGCCGCTAATTCGAAAGTGAAAGTAAAATGCGCACGGTGCTTTTAAGCTATTTAAAAGCGAAGGAAAGCGAGGACAAGAGAGGAAATTCAAACAAATGAATTGCCGCTATTTGAAAGTGAAAGTAAAATGCGCACGCAGCTTTTACAAGCTATTTAAAAGTGAAGGAAAAGAGGGAACTCCCCCGCCCCCACGGTGATACCGGTATTACCGATGTTGTCACACGTCGATTAACCGGTGGGAAAATTTCCTCACCGTCACAACCCTACTGTCCACTTCTTCTCTGTTTATGTCTTCTTACAGTTTCTCGACTTGCTCTTTCCTCTATGCCAATGCCCTCTACTCCACCAGAGATTATCTTACTATTGGGAGATGAGAGGGTCTGTATTACTTACTATTGGAGAAAGTAACAGTCAACTTGGATCACGTGTGCCTTAATAACCAATCAAATTACAGCATTGACGTTATTGAATTTCAGTCAGAGTTGTGCAACACCCAATCGACCTTTACAGATACCATAGGAATGAACGAGAAGTGCCGTAAGCTGTATCTCACCTGTCGCAAAAAAGTTTGTGCCTTCTCTTATAAAACATAATTTTTTTTGGTGTAAACTCTAAAACTATTGTTTAATGTTAAACATGTTGAAGATTAGCCATAGGCTGTCTATTCATTAAATGATAAGCTGTTTCCTTTAAAAAGCTGTTTATTCAGCGTAGTGAAGCCTCTCCTCCATTGACATCCATTAAAAAAAAAGGCCTCTGGTCTCCTTTCACACGTACTGGCAAACTGGAAGCGTTAGCATTAGCCATTACGCTTTTTTTGGCTAAAGGTCGCAGGCTTTCCTTCTAGTGGCTTTGACTCCACTCATCTCTTTTCCCTCTCCTTCACCTTTCCTGTATTTTTTAACATCCTCCTCTCTGCTCATCTCTTTCTACCTGTTCCACTTTTCTTCTCTCTGTCATTACACCCCTTTCTCTACCCAATCCACAACCTTTTAGACTTTTCTTTACGTCCAACCCCCTGACCCCCAACCCCGACCTTCTTTTTCCATATATTCTTTCTTGTTTTTTGGAAATTTCCCCCTTTGTAGTTAAAGCAATTGTGATAAATGTGAAAATAATTTGAAAAACTGTTTCCTTGTGTTGTGTGTGTTATTAAGTGAGCAGTAATAACTGCTGAGTTTGGGGCCAACTGAAAATGTGTATTTGATGATATGACAGATTGCGGAGTTTTGTTTGTTGTGTTTGGACAAATGGTACATACATGTTTGTGATTTGTGTATTGGTTGGTTGTATTAACTATCATGAAAATATTTGAGAGTTTTGTGCCCAGTGTTTTTAGAAAATGATTTGCATGATTTGTAATTTGTATGAAATGAATGACAATTTACAATCTGTTAAGGACAATTACAAAGTGTTCAGATCACTGTGTAAACTGTTTTGAGAACACAGACTTGAGTTTGGAGAAATGTGTCAAATCAACTGAGAAAAACTGTGTTTAATTTTATGTAAGTAGTCTGCTATACTTTTATAAAGATCTCACTAATGTACATTACTATGGAATGTCAAACAGCCATAGCTCATGATGGGAAAACAAGAAAAAGGTGCCTGGGTCCTTATATGGCTTGTTAACTGAGGGGGGTTACAGAGTATTTGTAAAATATAAAAACAAAATATATATTGTGTGTTTGATTGGTCCAGACGCTACAAAACTAAAAAGACCAAAGAAATCCAGTTTGAAAGGTGATGCCTACTATTGTTGAGTGACGTGCCAAAAACCGTAATCCTGAAAATGAAATGTGGAGGCAATAAATAAATAAATAAATATGTATGCATTTATTTATGCATTTAATTATTTAATTATGCATTTAAAGATTTATTTATATATTTCAACATTTATTTCATTATTTAATTCTGAGTAATTTGGCCCTCCATAGGTTTGGCATTACATACATTACAAGCTTACAGAATTGTTTTAAACTTTTTGTTCATTAAAAAAAAAAAATAATAAAAAAATAATATATATATATATATATACTCTCTGAAAAAATTGCTTATTTAATAAATAAATAAGTAAAAACTGTTCTTCTCCATATTTTCACTCTCATAAAAGCCTGATGGATCAAACATGATAGAGAAAACACAAATGCAGACTATTTTTTTCCTTTTCCTAAATGTTCATTAAACTGTTCAAATGTTCAAATCTGATTTCATGTAGTTTTGGAGCCCACAGTATGTCACATTACAGAAGTAAAATGAGTTGCAGACAAGTTTCATGTTGACTTTAATGCAGATTTTGTCTGTATTCCTGTACTAGTAAACACAGGACAGATTTAAACACCTGCCGGACCGCCTTGTTCTGCTTAAACTATCTCTGTGAAAATACTTATATTAAACAGAGCACATACTGTCCATTATTATGTATACAATTCAGTCACATTTACGCTGCTGCAAATTTAACTGAAATATTTTGGTTCATTTTTTAGATTTCTGTCATTTAGAAAGTGCCAGTCCCGTTATCAGGCCTGTGTTCCTGTCTCTTGTGTTTTGTTCCCCAAGTTCTAGTTCTCCCTCATGATTCCTTATGCCCATATTTGGTTTGGTTTCCTGTTCTCGTTGTCTCATTATTAGTTGATTACTAGCACCTGTCTGTCCCTCGTTAAGTTTAGTATAAATGTGTAGTCTGCCTCATGTTTTCTTGTCAAGTCTTAAATGTCATTCCATGTGTGTCCCCTGCACTTCCTATGTTAGTGGTCCTTTTCATTTGGTTTGTTTATTAAAAGTCAAGTTTTGAACGTCATCTCTTCGCTTCCCTCCTACGCACCATGACAGAAGACTCGACCACAAAAAGATAAATGCAGCTGAGGATGTGCTGTGGGGTTTGCGGCAGGGCAGTCTGGGGTTGGAGCGATATGTGGAGGGTTTTCTCGAGCTCTCTAACTGGGTGAGCTGGCACTCTAGGTGCGTGCTTCCTGCTGGGGTTGGATGACGAGATAATCCGCTGTGATCTTCCGACGTGTGATTTTCCCCATATCGAGCTGATTAATCTCGTGCTTTTCCTAAACAGTTCAGATTTCGAAGTTGAAGAAGTAAAGAAACTTCCCAAGCCTCGTTATCCAAATCCCGCTGCAACGCGCCATGTCTCCCCAGCTCACCCCACGCAGTGAACCTCCACATACCTCTCCAACGGCTCCTACCGCCTGCCCAACCCCAAATTCCCAGCTGTCCTTCAAAGCTCCTGCCCGCTGGCCGATCTGATGTCCAGTGTCGGCTCCAGCCCCAGAGCTCGCTCCAGTGTCGGCTCCAGGCCCAGAGCTTGCTCCAGTGTCGGCTCCAGCCCCAGAGCTCGCTCCAGTGTCGGCTCCAGCCCCTGAGTTGGCTCCAGTGCCAGCTCCTCGAAAGCGCTTCACATTTCCAGAGTATAGCCCCCGGAGGGCTCCTGTTCCCGAGTATAGCCCATGGAGGGCTCCTGTTCCCGAGTATAGCCCAAGGAGGGCTCCTGTTCCCGAGGATAGCCCAAGGAGGCCTCCTGATCCCCAGTTAAGCCCAGGGAGGGCTCCTGATACCCAGTTCAGACCCGGAAGGGCTCCAGATCTCCAGTTGAGCCCAGGGAGGACTCCTGATCCCCCGTTAAGCCCAGGAAGGGTTCCGGATCCCCCGTTAAGACCAGGGAGGGCTCCGGATCCTCATTTAAGCCCAGGGAGGGCTCCAGTCCCCTGTCATGGCCCAGGAGGGCCTCGGAGCCCTGAACTACCTGCTCCACAGTGGGCTGCCAGATCCGCCATGGCTCCCCGAGTCCCCTGATCAGCCATGGCCGCCTGAGTTCCCTGCTCCGCCATGGCCTCCGAGTCTGCCTGCTCTGCCACGGTGCCCCGAACTGCCAGAATGGGCACCACCCTGGAGGCCTTCCGTCCTGGAACCCTGCTCCTGGAGGCCTCCAGAGCGCCCACCCCCATCCCCATTGGATGTTGTACGGCGCGGGATGCGCCTTCCAAGAGGGGGGAGTTATGCCAGGCCTGTGTTCCTGTCTCTTGCGTTTTATTCCCCAAGTACTAGTTCTCCTTCGTGTTTCCTTATGCTCATATTTGGTTTGGTTTCCTGTTCTCGATTCCTTGCACCTGTCTGTCCCTCGTTAAGTTTAGTATAAATGTGTAGTCTGCCTCATGTTTTCTTGTCGAGTCTTGAATGTCATTCCATGCGTGTCTCCTGTGCTCCCTATGTTAGTGTTCCTTTTCATTTGGTTTGTTTATTAAAAGTCAAGTTTTGAATGTCGTCTCCTCGTTTCTCTCCTACGCATCGTGACACCCGTGAGCTACAGCAGGTTAATGCTGAAGGTTTAAATGATAAGCCACTCATGCAACACATTAATATTGTGAAATATTTTTAAATGGCTTTTTTTTAAATGTGAATATTTTGTAAAATGTAATTTATTCCTGTGATCAAAGCTGAATTTTCAGCATCATTACTCCAGTCTTCAATGTCACATGATCCTTCAGAAGTTATTCTAATAGGCTGATTTGCTGCTCAAGAAACATTTCTGATTATTATCAATATTGCAAACTGTTGTGATTCTTCATATTTTTGTGAAAACCATGATTTTTTCCCCCAGGATTCTTTGATGAATAGAAAGAACATAATTTATTTAAAATATAAATCTTTTGTAATATTCTTTACTGTCACTTTTAATCAATTTAATGTGTCATTGCTGACTAAAAATATTCATAAAAAAAACTTTGAAGAGTAATGTAAAAAGTCAGTATAACACTATGAGGCTTGACAAACTGCACAAAACACATACAGATATTGTCATATATGAGATAATTTTATATATAATATGTGTGTGACACTTTTTTTTTTGTCACGCTACACCAGCCTCATTCATCACTCAGCGCACTCAATCACCAGAATTCAACTTAGTCACACCTGTCACGCATCATCTCATCACCAAGCCAGCACTATAGAGCACACGCGGGAATTTTTCTGGTCTCCCTTGTGGCATTAGGACTCAAAGCTCATGTTCTACAACTTACCTCCATCCAAGATTTCCATACTACAAGCCTTCTATACTCACCTATTCCCAACTCCTGGCAACCTCCATCATCTCATCTGTTCAGTGTGTGCTCTCCTTCTCTGATAATACAAGGAAAAGATTCATCAGTATCGACACTGATTCAACTAAGTCTGTTTATTTAAACTCACCTGCCATTATTCATTGCAACAAAACTGTTAATAAACACACCTGTTGTGTTACCGTTCCATCTTTTCTCCGACTCACAGTATTTCAGTTTTTTTTGTCTGATTGGGTGGTCTGTCTGTACTGTTTATAAATGAGAAATGTTCTTGTATTCATATAAATCACCCACACCCACTTCCATAGAGAGGTTAGACAATTACTGCTATCACAATGAAGACCAAATGTTGTAAAGAAGCCGCCATCAGATGCATGTTTCTCCTCTTCAGCATGTGCACAGAGATCTTGACAAAGAGCTGCAGGTTTTGTTGCAAAAGGAGTCATTTTGAGAAACAATGGCTTTAATGAAGAACAATTTGATTGCGATGTTTTGTACAGTGTTTTCACCTACTTTGGCACCTTATGTTAAGCATTAGCATGATGAAGAGTGTATAGAAAAGCAGTGATAACTCACCGGCTATTATCTACAAGTAATCCGAGATCTTATTTTAAGACATCATTTAACCTTCATCAAAACTGTATGCCTTTCTTTCTTCAGTGGATCCCAAACTAAGATGTTTAGCAGGATTTATACATTGCAGTTTTCAATACAACTCATGCATGCTATATTTTTTATGATGATTTGTTTGAAAAACAGACCCAAATTTAAGGTAAATTATTACCTGAAAGTAATTTAAGTCATTATTACCTGAATACATTAGATTGACAAATACTGCAGCACAAAATATCCTTTCATGTTAAAAGACAATCATAAACTGAAAAAAGTGTGAAACAATTTCCAATTGGTAATTGCTAGTACATTTCACAAATAATTACAAAGAAAGGACAAGTAACACAATGAAGTAAGTATGGAATTTTGAAGTGGAAAGACTGAAATAGGATTTTCTTGTAAAACACACTCCTATTTAATGTAATTTTGTTTTGTTTTGTTTTATCTTTTTATTTTAAATGAGACATAAAGGAAAAAGGCAATAGGCATGTCTTCATGAAGATGAAATCAAACAAGGCTATATATCACTCTTTGAATCAGATGTAAAATCCAATTATAAGCTTGCACCAAGACAAACAAAAATGATAAACATAAAATAAAATAAAATAAATAAATACAGATTTAATCAGGGGAGTTTGAATAATCATGATATAAGCAGAACTCATGTGTTGTAATCGCTCTGTAAATGCAGTATTTGTTGTTGTTGTTAGCTGTGCGCTGTGATGGAGGGATTGACTTCAGATGTGCGAGCGGCAAAGATTATGTGAGATGGTGGAGAGAATGAGTCAGACGGGCTCAGATAATGATGAAGTCTGTCTACAGATGTGTGAACACCATCCTGCATGTTAACACTTCAGCATGCTGGCCCTTTAGTTACTTATTTATTTGCTGTTGATCATTAAAGCCTGAGACTGTTCTGGACATGCAAGAGCTGCATTGAAAACAGTTTGACTGTTGCTTCAAGCGACACTGATTCAGTGTTGTTGAGTAACCAACCAAAAATATTGCCGCTTTTTGACCAATTCATTTCCATTATCTTTCCAGTGGTTTTAAACAATCTTTTTGATTCAGACTGATTTGAAAATGAATCATTCAGACTGATTCATGAACTACTTTGAATTATTGAATAGAACCGACTCAATAATTTACTCACACATTAGATGTCAAGTTTTGTATTCTACAAAAGCTCTTCATGATATCTTGCTGATTAAATATTTTAAAGCAAAGTACACTTATAAAAATATTAGCAAAACGTAAACACAATTAATTAAAATTCTATTCATTTTTATGACTTTTTCAGGCACTAGAATTTTTTAACCATGTGTAACTTGTATGTAAGTGCATCTTAAGTAGCATTGGTAAATGCTTTTTATGTCACACTGTAGTTTGCACGCAGCATTAGATTCTATAATTTTTAGTTCTACAAGCTATGTTTGTAGTAAATAATTTTTAACATTTTGATTTAAAGCTTTCAAAAACATTATAAAACCTTACCCACCACAACATTTTGAACTGTAGTGTATCTATTTATTTATTTATTTATTTAAAGCTAAGCCTAACCATAAAACTTCTAGAGTGTTGTTGTTGTTGTTGTTTTTTAGTTTATATTTGCATTGTATTTCTTTGTATATTATTGATTTAAAGCTAATAATAAAAACAATATGATAATTATCTAAAAGAGATATTGTATGTTTATGTATTTAACTTTTTAGTGACCAATTTTTTAAGAGTAGTTTAATTGTAGCAATATGTGTGATAAACATAAAATAAAATAAAATAAATAAATACAGATTTAATCAGGGGAGTTTGAATAATCATGATATAAGCAGAACTCATGTGTTGTAATCGCTCTGTAAATGCAGTATTTGTTGTTGTTGTTAGCTGTGCGCTGTGATGGAGGGATTGACTTCAGATGTGCGAGCGGCAAAGATTATGTGAGATGGTGGAGAGAATGAGTCAGACGGGCTCAGATAATGATGAAGTCTGTCTACAGATGTGTGAACACCATCCTGCATGTTAACACTTCAGCATGCTGGCCCTTTAGTTACTTATTTATTTGCTGTTGATCATTAAAGCCTGAGACTGTTCTGGACATGCAAGAGCTGCATTGAAAACAGTTTGACTGTTGCTTCAAGCGACACTGATTCAGTGTTGTTGAGTAACCAACCAAAAATATTGCCGCTTTTTGACCAATTCATTTCCATTATCTTTCCAGTGGTTTTAAACAATCTTTTTGATTCAGACTGATTTGAAAATGAATCATTCAGACTGATTCATGAACTACTTTGAATTATTGAATAGAACCGACTCAATAATTTACTCACACATTAGATGTCAAGTTTTGTATTCTACAAAAGCTCTTCATGATATCTTGCTGATTAAATATTTTAAAGCAAAGTACACTTATAAAAATATTAGCAAAACGTAAACACAATTAATTAAAATTCTATTCATTTTTATGACTTTTTCAGGCACTAGAATTTTTTAACCATGTGTAACTTGTATGTAAGTGCATCTTAAGTAGCATTGGTAAATGCTTTTTATGTCACACTGTAGTTTGCACGCAGCATTAGATTCTATAATTTTTAGTTCTACAAGCTATGTTTGTAGTAAATAATTTTTAAAATTTTGATTTAAAGCTTTCAAAAACATTATAAAACCTTACCCACCACAACATTTTGAACTGTAGTGTATCTATTTATTTATTTATTTATTTAAAGCTAAGCCTAACCATAAAACTTCTAGAGTGTTGTTGTTGTTGTTGTTGTTTTTTAGTTTATATTTGCATTGTATTTCTTTGTATATTATTGATTTAAAGCTAATAATAAAAACAATATGATAATTATCTAAAAGAGATATTGTATGTTTATGTATTTAACTTTTTAGTGACCAATTTTTTAAGAGTAGTTTAATTGTAGCAATATGTGTTTTTCTCATTGTATATACAGAAAACATAAGAAAGTCATTAGAATTTTGATGATTTTTACTAAACATAATAAACACTGAATGTAAATGTAAACAGTTGACAATCACACTACTGATATCATGAAACTCCTGAATGGGACAAAAGACCTTGCCGTAATGTTCAACCAAGTGGCTGTAGATCAGCCTGATGTAGAGATAACATGGTTATTCATCTGTTCTCTGTGCTGACAGACTGCTGTCATATCAGACAGGTAGATGTTCTCAGAGATGGTCACACATCCCTCTTTTAGCCTGAAGTGAAGAGCAGATAATTCCTCCATTGTGCTCTTTTTCAGAAGGTTGAAGCAGGAGGTGGACTGGTGCGTTTTACACCTCTGTCTGTCCCAAAGGAGAACACAATGTGGTGTTGTTGTTGGATCCGTCTCCTCTGGATTTGAAAGGTCTAATAATAATTAAAAAAAAAAAAGAATTCCACCCGAAAGGGATGAAAAAGAACCGCTGTCTTGAGTGAAAAGGCTGGAGGTGTTAGAAAGAGATGCATAGTTTAGATTAGATTCATGTAATTATCACAATGCTTGTGTAGCAAGCTGTTGGATGTACTGTATATTTGGGATGTATATACTGGAACTAACTGATTTGCATGACGTTCGGTTCTTGTTTTACTTCTTAAATGTTCTCACAATGTTGCCAAACCCCATTTCCACCTGAAAGAAATAAAATACAAAGGTACTCTAGAGTTAAAATGTTTATGGTTGTTGAAAAAAGTCTCTATTGCTTACAAAGTCTGGATTTATTTTACTGAATAAAATACAGTAAAAACAATGATTGAATGAATATGAATAAGAAAATGTATATATTGTAAAATGTAATTTATTCCTGTGATCAAAGCTGAATTTTCAGCATCATTACTCTAGTCTTCAGTGTCACATGATCCTTCACAAATCATTCTAATATGCTGATTTGCTGCTCAAGAAACATTTCTGGTTATTATAAATGGCTGAAAACACTTGTGCTGCTTCATATTTTTGTGTAAACCGTGATACATTTTATTTTTCAGGAATCTTTGATGAATAGAAAGTTCAAAATGACAGCATTTATTTGAAATATATTTTTTTGTAACATTATAAAATGTCTTTACTCTAACATTTGATACATTTAATACATCCCTGACAAATACAATTATTAATTTATTTAAAACAAATCCTTACTGACCTCAAACATTTTAATTATGTGCACATTAGAATCGTGGGATTGCGGTAAAACTTACTGACTCCTTCATATGATATGTTCTCACGTCTGTCTCATTCACGTTATCTGTGCACTAAAGAACAAGTGGTTTTATTGATTGTAAGAGACATGCATGACACTTGATGAATCCTCCTCATATCAGGTGTTAGACACCTGGAGAGCTTTGATTGTGGTATGATGCTGTAAGCAGTCTTACCCCAAACTTTTGAATGGTAGTTTATCATGGTTTCCCCCCAAGAATATGAAGCAGCACAACTTTTTTTCAACATTGATAATAATCAGATAATAATTTCTTCATGTGACACTGAAGACTGGAGTAATGATGCTGAAAATTCAGCTTCAATCACAGAAATAAATTACATTTGAACATATATTCAGCAAGAAAGCAGATATTTTGAATTGTAATAATATTTCACAATATTACTGTTTTTATAAATAAATGCAGCCTTCTTTCAAAACTTAATTATTCCAAACATTTGCCTGGTAGTAGATTGAGGTGTTTACATTAAGGCTTTTCAGTCTGATTGAGACATCAGTATGATTATAAATTAACAATTAGATTGCAAGTAACAAAATGTTTCAGATTGAACTTGTCATTTGATATCAATGGTCTCCTTTCTAAAGCATTATTGAATGTAATTCATCATCTGTCTATAATTGTGTGTGTTCATGTTCTATTTGCACTCGACACGTATGAACGTGTACATCCGCAGCTGTTGTGGTTCTGCACGTCTGTGTTGCGTCTAGACAGGTGTGTTAAATGCTGATGGAGAACACGCCACCTTTGAGCACGTCTCTCCTGTCAAGAGTCCAGAATGGGGGATTTGGTGAAGGGCTGGTCTTGAGGCCTTTCAGTCAACGTCCCAGTCGACAGCGTGAGGAAGAGCACGTCAGCAGACAGATAAGCAATCTTGTGCAGACAGAAGAGCTTCAGAAGCAGATGGACCAGTCGGGTGAGTCGGACCCTGATGGGGAGATTAGTCCCATGACGTAACAACAGTCCGCAAAACACCCAAGAGGCAAAGGAAGAAATTAGATTGATGGAAGATGGAGGGCTGGAGCAGGTTTAGTGCCATTCATCAAGCCGTAAAAGCTCTCTAGAACATGTCCGGGGTGAAGGGGCCTGCTTTGTTTTTTATGAGGGCTGCTTAGAGGTTGTTCCTGATGGTGAGATACGGCAGTGAAGGTATGAGAGTGTGTTTAGGGCCCCTGCACTCCCTATAACAGGACACCATATTTCAAAACAAGTCAGTTGCCCTGAACTATGACCCTCAGCATATGACCTTTGTCAGAGGATGCCATGTCAAAAAGCTCAGCTCGAAGAAATCAAGCATCCTTTAGAACATCTGCTGACTGTATTGGTAAAACAGAGAGTTTGCAAAAGTTAGTTTTAGCCCTTCGTCTTCAGAAAATGCTTGACATATTGGCTTTTGGCTTGCTCATTTTGGGGTTTTAGAAGAAAATGTATATTTGGTTTGTTGATATTACATTGATTTAAAAGCACTGACACTATCAGATGAGAACAAAATTTTAAACCTCTTAGCAACCCCCTAGAAACCATCCAGAACACACTTGAAAATTTGTAGCAACTCCCTAGAAACCACACAAAAAACCTTAGAAAGCACCTGGCAATGCACAACCACTCAAAACTCCCTAGCAAATCCCTGGAAACCACCCAAAACAACTTAGAAGTCACCTAGCAATGCAGAATCACTCAAAACAATTTAGCAACTACATAGAAACCACCGAGCAATACAGGAGCACTCAAAACACACAAGCAACCATCTACTGTAGCAAATCCCTAGCAACCACATATTTATTTATATACTGTATGTCTATTTATTTATTTATTTATAACTATTTGAGCTAGTTCAAAAGTGACTTACTGGCCTTTGGGCTTGCTCACTTAGGTTTTAAAAGACAAATAATCTTTTAGTTTTGTTGTTTATTTATTTTTTATTTGCACTCTTATGAGATATAACAAAGTTACATTATAGGCTTTAGTTATGTAGCATATTACCATGGTATATTCTGTGGTGCTGTTTAGTTACCATACATACCATACATATATAGCTTGATTTGACAAAGTAGCAGATATGGTAACTATACAGAAACCATCTAGCAACTCCCTAGCAACCATATATATATATATTAACTCTTTAAGTTAGTTCAGAAGATGATAGTATTACAATACATTTTATAGCATTACATTATTTTATAGCATATAGCGTTATGTGTATAGTTACACATTAACCTGCATTAAACCCACTAGTAAATAAACTCTAAGCTAATGATGACACATGCTTGACATATGACAGCCGTATGGTTGGGGAAGTTAGAGGATCAGTTATTAACATGCACTTAAATGTCAGAGATGATGGATAAATGGATGTAAGCTGCCCTCCCTGTGCTTTTAGTCTCAGTAAATGCAAAATGTAAAATGTCTTTACATCCACAGGAATTCCTTATCTTCCCTCTCTTTCCTGCTCTAACATTTCCAACTAAAATGCTGTTTGCTTTTCTGAGAGACGGGAATAAGAGGCAACAGTCAAGCTCCTCGGAGCATGTAGCATCTTGTCTGTCTTCGCTCTCAAAGTGTCTCTATTTCATGTGCCTGAAGACAAAGAATACCCAGGATATTCATCCTCAACTAAAGGTGTAAGTTTGTTTTTAATTTTTGTTGGGACACTTCAAAAGCAGTTAAACTATTTAGATGCTTCATGTTTACAGTTCAAATCAAGTCACCTTTATTTATATAGCAATTTATACAATACTTTTATACAAAGCTTTTGACAGCGTCCACAGCGAGACCCTCTGGAAGATTGCCCACGGCTTCCTGCGCCAGCTTACTGACCTGTTCCTTTACCGCACATCGAGCTGCTGCGTTTGGACAGAAAACTGCATCACTGACTTTTTCCCCTTCTAGAACGGGGTCAGGCAAGGCTGTGTCCTGTCTCCATTCCTGTTCCTACTGGTGTTGGTCATGCGCAAGTCCGTTGACCGGCAAGGAAGTGGCCTCCCATGGGGACAGGTGAAGCATTTGGCAGACTTGGACTATGCCAACCGATGACATCGCGCTGCTTTCCCCCACCCAAGCCATCTGACGAATATACCAACGACAGCCTTGGAGCGGGAGTCAGCAAAGATCGGGCTTCGCAACAGTGGTTCTAAAACCAAGATCATGCGCATTGGGTATGCCCGCGGATGAGTAACCGTATCCATCGGCCACCAGAAAATTTCGATTTACCTATCTAGGCAGCGTCATTTCAGCAGATGGCGATGCAGACCACGATATTGTCTACTGTATTGGGAAAGCTACAACAGTCCTGCAAAGTCTCCAACCATTATGGTGCACAAATAGTAGCGGCCGTGAGACCAAGGTATGGCTGCTCAATTCCATTGTCATTCAAACGGCTATCTACGCTTGCGGTACATGTAATTTGACAGCCAAAACCATCGGGCGCCTTAATACGTTCCAACAACGATGCCTGAGACGCATCCTGAAGATCAAATATCGAGATCGGGTGACCAATGAAGAAATGCATCGCCGGACGTCAACTTGCTCCCAATGCACAGAACAGCGCGGGAGAATCTAAGTCTAAGTAAGTTATACAATACAGATTGTGTCAAAGCAGCTTTACGGTGTCAAACAGGAAAATAGTTTGTCCACAATGCAAGAGGACAATAAAAAACAGTAAATTTTTCAGTTAAAGTCAGTTTATTGTTGATTCAGTGATGTCATCAAGCAGTTCAGCTCTCTTCCAATAGTGTCTGAGGCCTAATCAAATCTGACAATACTGCTAGAAAATAAGCATCCCCAACTAAGCAAGCCAAAGGCGACAGTGGCAAGGAACCAAAACTCCATCGGTGATAGAAATGGAGAAAAAATTATTGGGAGGTACCAGGCTCAGTCGGAGGGCCAGTTCTCTTCTGGCCAGACAAAACCAGCATGATGCATTTTAATTCCAGGCTGCAACACAAGTCAGATTGTGCAGAGGGCTCTGGTTACCATGATCTTGTCCCGATGGCCGTCTCGTTGACAAGGTCTTCGCAGGAAATCTGTCTCTAGGGCTCATCTAGTTGACATGGTCTCCACTTACATTCAGGGCTGTAGAGGTTGTCTCTAGGTGCTGATCCACCATCTGGTCAGACCAGATCTGGGTGGCTACGGTGACCATCTAGTCTGGAAATGGACTGGATCCGGGTGGCTATGGTGACATCGGAATAAGAATGAAACAGGCTAATATTAGCATTGATGCCATTCTTCTTGCGATGTAATAAGTACATCAGGAGTTATGGGAGGTGTTCCCACTTCCGGTTGACCTAATTAATGCAGCTTAACAATCCTTTAAAGGATTTGAATTATAGAAACTTGATAGTGTTTTATGTGTATTCTAGGTTAAAGAGATGGTTCTAGATTTATAGATTTATAGATTTATAAATCTAGGTTTATAGATTTAAACTGACAGAGTGTGGTTCTAGTAAGAACTCTAGCTGCTGAATTTCGGACCAGCTGGAGTTTGTTTATTAAGCACATAGAACAACCACCCAATAAAGCATTACAATAATCTAACCTTGAGGTCATGAATTAAGGCCCCGATATACTCAAAATTAAGTTATTTTTAGTGTCTGTTTAGGGGTAAAATGAAATTTGAAATATGTGGGCAGCGGTATACTGTTATCGAACATCCTGACGTTTATATGAATATGTAAATATGTGCTGCGTGGTTTCCTCTCAGTATTCCTCTCACATCACATGTATTTACATGGCACTTTATTCAATATATCATTTTAAGCATAACAGCAAGCAGCAGTATTAAACATGAAAAACAGTGTCAGTGTCTCATTTCATCAAAAGCAAAACTTAATTTGCTAGTATAAAGCGGCTCCCCACTGTGTTCAGTTTTTACCTGTGGACATCTCACCACCAAGGACTCAATAGACGAAATGAACCAAGAGAAGAGTTCCACGTGAAAGAAGGTGGAGCCCCAGCACACATCTACTATGATGTAATTGTCACGGACCAATGGTAGTGCGAAGGTGTTTTGCAGCTGGAACAAACTTTTCTGGAAAGTTTGCTTTGGCAAGCCGTTTCGAACTCCCAAAACGAACAAAAAACGAACTTCATTTTGGCCGGATTTTGTTCGAAATGATGTCACATCAGTTCTTCGATTTCGCTTGAAGTATATCGGGGCCTTTAACGTTTCTGCATTTGACACTGAGAGCATAGGTCGTAATTTAGATATATTTTTAAGATGGAAAATTGTGGTTTTAATGTGAGTTTTAAATGCTAGAAACATGGTTTTCAAAGGAATGATTGCTGTCAAATAGAACACCTAGGTTCTTAACTCATGACGAAGAACTGACAGAGCAGCCATCAAGTGTTAGACAGTGTTCTAGGTTATTACATGCGGTGGTTTTTTGTCCAATAATGAACACCTCTGTTATTTCAGAATTTAGCAGTAGTAAATTACTAGTTATCCAGTTTTTTATATTAACTATGCATTCCGTTAGTTTTGCGAATTGGTATGTTTTGTCGAACCACAAAGAAATATAGAGCTGAGTATCATCAGCATAACAGTGAAAGCTAACACCATGTTTCCTGATGATATCTCCCAAGGGTAACATGTAAAGTGTGAAAAGCATCAGCCCTAGTGCTGAGCCTTGTGGTACTCCATACTGTACTTGTGATCGATATGATACATTTTCATTCACTGCTACGAATTGATGACAGACAAATAAGTAAGCTTTGAACCATGTCAATACAATTCCACTAATACCGACATGATTTTGTAGTCTACACAAAATAATGTTGTGGTCTATAGTGTCAAACGCAGCACCAAGATCCAGTAGCAATTCTGATTCCTGAACAGTAAACTTGTGAAGTGTCAGCTTTGTGAACATATGTTGATTATGTATCTAGTAAGAAAGCCTTTTTATTTTGGGTATGTCGTTTGTGTCTCTATGCTGAAAATGGGGGCTGACAGCTAAGGGGTTAAACACAGCATATTTGTTCAGTGATAACTATGAAAAAAGAAGGCTGTAAAACCATAGATATAACGATCTTCTCAAGTAACTGTACGAACTTCCGGTTCAATCCTGCCTACTTCCGGTATTATCCAAATACAGATACAGATACAAATCTTTTTGTGATTGTTACAGATTCAGATACAAATACTGGCTCTGCTGTACACCCCTACTCTCAAGACTGGCATCTGGTGTATTTGGAATAGTCAGTTTGGCGCCTTGAAGCAGATGACTGGCAGGGAACGAATGACCTGATGGCTCTAGCACCCTCACTTGAGGGGATGAGCATTCCCGTGCCGTACCGTTGCCAGACGGCAGCTTGGAACTTCGCTTGTTGGAGCCCACTGAGCCCTGAAGCACTGGAGGTGGCAGGGGTATCAGCAGGGCTAAGGACTCCAGCCCCTTGGGACTGGCATCTATTGTAGCTAGGGAGTTTAATTCGATGTCCTGAAGTGGAGGACCGGCAGAGAGACCAATTTATCCACTATAGAGCCCTCACTTGAGAGGATGAGCATTCTCGTGCCGTACCATTGCCGGGCGGCAACTGAGAACAGTGCTTGCTGGTGACCACTGTGCCCCAAAGCACCAAAGGTGACAGGGTTAGCAGACCGGCATCCTGAGGGCACTGAGGAGAGACAGGCACCATATAATGAGGTGTGAACCATGTAATGACCAGTCTCACGAGACTGTCTCTTGCGCAATCAGCTTGGTGCCCTGAAGCAGATGACCAGCAGGGACAAACTGAACTGGTTGCTTGATAACCTCATCAGAGGATGAGAGCCTCCATGTTTCCAGGTGGACAATGTGATCTGCAGTCGCTGAAAAGACCGCTGTGCAACAAAGGTAGCAGGGTTAACAGACCGGCCTCCTGAGGGACCTGCCCTCAGAAGTCTGACGCCACTGGAATCAGGACTTCTTGCTGCACTGATATGAAGAGCTGGCCCATGCCAAGGGCTGCTCCCACACAGCAGCCCCTGAGACCTGGGTCCACCGTGTAGGCTTTATCCACCAAAGCCACTTATTGGGTAATGTTGGAGCCTTCAGGGATGATGCTGTATTGGGGACAGATAGCTCGCAGGCATCTCTCCCAACTTAAGCATCGCCCCATAGCCCTGCTCATTTAGCCCCCTAATGTTAGAATACTTAGCAACACAGGGGCTGAAGAGCCGGACAAAAAACTGTTTAACCCACCTTGGTGTGGAGATCAGGGAAAACCAGTAGGTCCCGACGTGGAGGTTGTGATTTAGCACAGCAGAAGTGCGTCCATCCAATTTACTCTTATAAGACAAACAGCTCGCTTCTCGGCCAGCCAGTCAATGTTTAATCTGCCTACAGCATGAGTTACAACCTCCACCAACTCCCCATATGCAATGGATTGAGGTGGTGAGTCCTCAACTTCTTATGTATCGATGTGCTGACTACTTCAACCTCCTCGAAGGAAAGAAGGTGTCACACCGTGCTCTAACTCAGGGGGGAAGAAACCACAGAGCGTGCTTCCGTGCCCCAAGAAAGTTCTGTGTTTAGAGGGTGAGGGAGGAGAAAAAGTGAGGCTCTTCTCCAATCTCTCTGCTAAATTAATATAGACATCTAAATTTCTCAAAAGCCAGATGACTATTGTCATTTAATTCCTCAGAATTAAATGCAGCAAAACATCCAGACAAGTGAAACAGGGTCGGGACGTTAAGCTGAATTTAATAATAATATATGCAATTTAAGAGAATCATGAATAATAGCTTGCAAACACATTAGTATGTTTTCATGCGGTCGGAGGAAATAGAGAGAAAGGGAACCTCCCATCTGCTCACAGTTTCCCCCCAGCATTATTTTGTTGCAGACCTGTAATGCATGCGTTGCCTCAGCAATGCAAGATCTGAACCACTCGATTCTATATTGCACTTTCTTCCTTCGAGAAGAAACACCAATGGGAGCAGAGCTAAACATTCCAGATAGTGCACACTTGTACACGTTGGGACATTTTATGAATGAACACAGCCTCAAGAGCTGACTGTATGTGGTCTGATCCCAAACAAACCACACATATAAATCATGTGGATCCCACACCAATGATGTAGTGAGGGCAGGAAGAAACAAGCGAACTAAAATGCAGTCTGCTCATATGCAAGAGATTGAGGTGGCAAGTCCTCAATCTCTTCTGTATCAATGCTAACAACATCAGCCTCCTCTGAGGAAGATAGCCTAAGCAACGAAGCCCGAAAAAGCACACTAGATCCAAGGGGGGAAGGTGAAGAATGGGCAAGCCCCGTCTCCAACCCCTCCACTAGATCCATATGTGATCCCCACAGCGGAACCAGATCTGCAAGGATTGCAAACATGGACTCACTCCTCGAAGTGTGTCCGACAGAAGCAGAGCGTTCACAGCAGGAGCACGATGCACACAATCAGCCCCCTCGAGAGCTGACTGTGCATGCTCTGCTCCCAAACAAACAGCACAACGATCGTGTGTATTCTCACCCATAATGGGAAGAACACACTGTCTAAAATGCTGCCTGTTTTTCTTGCTTGCCATACTGAACATTGTTGTGATTGTGCACAGGCACTGACAAACAACAGATATGACTGACACACACAGTGTGCTTGCTGAAGACACAGATGCTAATGCTGTTTGTTTCAGCTTTTAGGCTTCCTGGTCTCTATTTCATGAGGTCTCTCTATTCCATGACGTCTCACCATTCCATTGGACTATTTATGAGCCAATTTCCACCATTGGGCTGTTGTTAGCTAACCGTGCTGGCAGAATCAGAATCAGAAAGAGCTTTATTGCCAAGTATGCTTGCACATATTAGGAATTTGTTGTTTTAGTGACATAAGCTTCCAGTACACAGAGACAGTAACAACACTCAGACAATAAAAAAAATAAGATGAGAATAAAAAATACACATATATAAATATAAATAGACACAAATTTAAAGGGGTCATATGATGTTGCTAAAAAGAACATTATTTTGTGTATTTGGTGTAATGAAATGTGTTTATGCGGTTTAAGGTTAAAAACACACATTATTTTCCACATACTTTACATTATTGTTTCTCCTCTATGCCCCACCTTTCTGAAACACGTAGATTTTTACAAAGCTCATCGGTCTGAAAAGCGAGATGTGCTCTGATTGGCCAGCTATCCAGTGCATTGTGATTGGCCGAATACCTCAAGCATGTGATGGAAATGTTATGCCCCTTACCATATTGTGATGCCCTGTCCGGCCGGAGCGACGAGACAAAAACATTAAAACCCATTATAAACGAGGCATTTGTTGCATCCAGTGGGGACATAATTACAGATTATAATGACTTATACTGTCTTTTTAAGCGTTGCATTGCATCGCACCGCTTAAACATAAAACCATGTCTGCATTTGTGAGTGGAGAAATTACAAACAACAAGTGCTACTCTACACTTCTCAAAACTCGCATTTGAATCATCAGTGGCAAATTCTTTAGATATAAAAAACGTACTTACAGTCTGTGAGTCAGAACAGCCGGCATTGTAGTCTGCTCTACCAGGATCAGGAAACAGTCCTCCATAAAATGCACTGGACACATCTGAATATTTGGGTTGAACTGTTCTGGAACAGTGTTGTAAATATAACTTAACCACTGATTTCTAGTCATGTCCTCTTTTGGAAGGCTAAACAAAGTTGTTTCGCTTTCACAACGAAACACACAGCGGGCTAGAGTGAGCGGAGGCCAGAGGCCTAGAATGAGAGGCGGCCGGTGGCCTAGAGTGAGCGGAGGCCGGCTTGAGTGAGCGGTGGCGGGCGGGCTTGAGTGAGCGTCCGGCAGGCTTGCGGCAACCACATGTGACGACCCCTGGCTGGACTCTGCTTCGTCCACGGTGAAAGCCGATCCGGCGATCCACAGCATGAAGTTGATGTATTTCCTCAGCGACCAGCACAGACAAACTCTAGGCATGACAAAGCGGACATCGTCCTCTTTTGGAAGGCCAAACAAAGTAGTTTCGCTTTCACAACGAAACACACAGCGCCTTCACGACATGGCGGCGGCAACAACAATACGACAGCAAGAATAAGTTAAGCCTTCTTTCTTTGCATGAACATTTGGGCGGCGTTATGCAAATCTTCCCACATCGTAACATAGACATGTGGGGGCGTGTTAGAACGAGCTGTTTTAGGTAGGCACGGTTGATTCTTAACTTTTATAAAGAATATATATTTGGATTTGAGACTTTAGTCTTTGTAACTTTACAGATCTTCTTTATGCACCAAGAGCTTGTAACACTCTAAAGAGAAAGGAAAAATTGAAATCGCATCATATGACCCCTTTAAAAATACATTTAAAAATAAATCAAATGTATGTACAGTTGTGCTATAGATGATATAATGGAATAGAATAGAATGAGATGCAGAGATGTACTAGCATGGAGGTGGTAACAAATAAATATAAGGTTATTGCACATTTTTATTGCATAATGTGGGGAACATTTAACTGTTCATAAGGTAGATTGCATGGGGGAAGAAACTGTTCTTGTGCCTGGCTGTCCTGGTATTTGGGGCTCTGTAGCGCCGGCCAGATGGCAAAAGTTCAAAAAGGGGATAACTTGGATGTGAGGGCTCCAGAGTGATTTTCTGAGCCCTTTTCCTCACTCTGGATGTATACAGTTCTTGAAGGGTGGGCAGGGGAGCACCAATAATCCTTTCAGCAGTCTGAACTGTTCTCTGTAGTCTTCTGATGTCCAAACCAGACAGTTATTGAAGTGCACAGGACAGACTCAATGACGGCTGAGTAGAACTGTTTCAGCAGCTCCTGTTGCAGGTTAATCTTCCTCAGCTGGCGAAGGAAGTACAACCTTTGTTGGGCCTTGTTTACAATGGAGTCAATGTGAGTGTCCCACTTCAGGTCCAGGGAGATGATGGATCCCAGGAACTTGAATGTCTCCACTGCAGCCACAGTAAAGTCTATGATGGTGAGTGGGGAGAGTGCAGATAGTGGAGATAGCAGGAGATAGTTCTCCTGAAGTCCACTATCGTATCCACTGTTTTGAGCGTGTTCAGCTCCAGGTTGTTAAGACTGCACCAGACAGCCAGCTGCTCAGCCTCTTGTCTGTAAGCAGACTCGTCGCCATGCTGGATGAGACCGATGACTGTAGTGTCATCTGCGAACTTCAGGAGCTTTACAGAGGGTTCTTTAGAGGTGCAGTCATTGGTGTACAGGGAGAAGAGCAGTGGGGAGAGAACACACATTCCTGAGGGGCACCAGTGTTGGTGGAGCGGCTATTTGACATGAATTTCCCCAGTCTCACTAGCTGTTGCCTATCTGTCAGAAATCTGGTGATCCACTGAAAGATAGTGCTAGGGACAGAGAGCTGGGTTAGTTTTGGTCTGGAGGAATGTTGGAATGATGGTGTTGAAGGCCGAACTAAAGTCCACAAACAGGATCCTCACATAAGTCCCTGTTTTGTCCAGATGTTGCAGGATGAAGTGCAGTTCCATGTTAACTGCATCATTCACGGACCAGTTTGCTCGGTTAGTAAGGGTCCAGTGATGTCCTTCAGATAAGCCAGAACCAGTTTTTCGAACGACTTCATGATGACAGATGTTAGTGCCACAGGTCTGTAGTCGTTAAGTCCTGTTATCTTAAATTTATTTGGAACGGGGATGATGGTGGAGCGTTTGAAGCAGGAAGGGACTTCATACAACTCCAGAGATCTATTGAAGATCTGTGAAAAGATGGGGGCCAGCTGGTCAGAGCAGGTTTTCAGACAGGCTGGTGTCACCGTCTGGACCTGGTGTCTTTCTTCTCTTGTTCTTTCTGAAGACCTGACGCACATCATCTTCACTGATCTGAAGTACAGGAGTGGGGGAGAGGGGAGTTACAGGAAGTGTTAACGGTTGTGTAGAGAGATGGTCAGAATGGGTGTGGGGGGTTTCAAATCTACAATAAAACTCATTCAGGTCTTCAGCAAGTTGTTGATTCGCCTCAGTGCTGGGGGATGGTGTCTTGTAGTTGGTGATGGCTTTCAGATCTTTCCACACTGAAGCTGAGTCATTGGAAGTGAACTGATCTTCCAACTTGTTAGTGTAGGTCCTTTTAGCCACTCTAATCTTTCCTGGCCTGATTGTACAAGATTCTGTCCTCATTTCTGTAGGCATCCTCTTTGGCCTGACAAAGATGTCTGAGTTTTGCTGTAAACCATGGCTTATCATTGTTGAATGTTAAATAAGTCCTGGTAGGAATGCATATATCCTCACAGAAACGAATGTAGGATGTTACAGTCTCTGTGAGTTCGTCCAGATCGGTGGTAGCAGCTTCAAAAACACTCCAATCAGTGGAGTCGAAAGAGGCTTGTAAAACCGTTGGTCCATCTCTTTACAGTCTTTACTACAGGTTTAGCAGATTTAAAATTTTGCCTGTAGGTTGGTATAAGATGAATCAGGCAGTGATCAGAGAGCCCCAAAGCTGCCCGTGGGACAGAGTGATATGCATCCTTTATTGCTGTGTAACAGTGATCCAACATATTACTGTCTCTGGTGAGACATGCAACATGCTGTTTGTATTTTGGCAGTTCACGGGAGAGATTTGCTTTATTAAAGTCCCCAAGAATGATTAAAAAAGATGGGGATGGTTGCTCTGTCTCTGTGATCTGATCAGCGAGTTTTTGCAAAACCAGGCTCACGTGCGCTTGCGGAGGAATGTAAACACTCACGAGAATGAACGAGTGAAACTCCCACGGTAAGTAGAACGGTTTACAGTTTATGAAGAGCGCTTCTAGATCGGGACAACACATCTTCTTTAGCACTGTTACATCTGTACACCACCTTTCATTGATGTTAAAGCATGTCCTGCCGCCACGCGATTTCCCCATTGATTCTGCGTCGCAGTCTGCTCTGAAGAGCTGGAAGCTCGGCAGATGTAGCGTTCTGTCTGGTGTGGCATCATTCAGCCAGGTTTCCGTAAAAACACAGAGCAGCAGAGTGTGAGAAATCCTTATTTGTCCAGGAGAGCAGAATGAGTTTATCCGTTTTGTTGGGTAGAGAGGGGAGATTTGCAAGATGGATGGTAGGCAACGGCATTCAAAATCCGCGCTGTCTGAGCTTCACGAGCGCGCCGGCTTGCTTCCCCCATTTGCGCGTCCTGAAGCGTTTGATCAGCGGCGGCTCCGCCAAACATTGTTCAGCAAAACATCCGAATAATCCGGAGATTTTGTGGTGTATTCTGCCGAATGTTCAGCTGTTCATCCCTGGTGAAACTGATCGTGTTTGAAAAACAGGAAAAACTAACAAAAACACTAAATCAACTGGAATTAGTTGTTAGTTACACAAACATTACAGCTGTAGATACTATGTACCAATGTGTACTCACACTGTGGTTACATACTATGTATACATCTAGTTACTATGTAAGTACACATATATTAGGGCCACTTAATATAAAGTGGGACCAAATGTTTCATCATCCTTCATAACATGGCCGCTATTTACATCTCATACCGTATGTAAACACTTGCGTTACCAAGGCAGAGACTGATGGTATTTGTATTACGAGTTCTGCTATTAGCCCACAATGGAAAACGAAACCATGTCCATGCCGACTGGGCAGGATCGGCACACAATGGAACAGTTAAGCACTGAGTTTGGCCCAACAGTGAAAAAGCACCTATGGATTCCAACAAATACCAACAGATCAAATCATAAAAATTCTAAACCTGACTGACTCTGCTAGACATCGTATAATGGGCAGAGTTTGGATCTTCAAACAGTAGAATGATCCAAAAACAAACATGAAAATCAAAACAAAAATAGGTCACTGAACACAAAATTAATGTTCTGCCATGGCCATCCCAGTCCCCTGATCTGAACCCTATAGAAAATGAGTGGAGTGAACTTCTCTATGAAGGAATGGTCACTGATCTCTTGTCAGGTGTTTTCCAAACTCACCAGGCATTATAGGAAAGACTCAGACTCATGGCAAGACAAATGGAGGTTGCAAAAAGTGTTGAATAAAAGGGTGCCAATAATTGTGCCAATACTATATGTATTAGAGAATAAACATTTATTTCATAATGATATTTCCTCCTATTTTCAATTGTTTTTATTTAAAGATATATGAACATGACATATATACAGGAGTGTCCAAAATAAACAGGGGATCTGGTGTCCTCTTTGTGCCTTCTCCTTCGGACACTTTATTCCCCGTTTTGGATATTTTATGTTTATTTTCTGTTAAATAAAAGCCTCTCAGAGGCCTGATGCCACACCCACTGTGTCTGTCATTTGCTCCTACCGCCACATATGTCCAGTGGGTGAGTGCAAAATCAGTTAAATCCTGCCAGTTCAAAGAAACGTACAGTGAAAGAGAATGTCCTACTAACTGAAGAAAGTTGATATAATGGAAAGTTGATGCAACAAATTATAATTAAAGTGTCACAGCAAAAATCCATGAGGGGGGTTTAAACTCAAGCAATAAACCTGACCTGTTTTACCAAAGCAGTGTCCTTAAAATTCTGTAAAATTTATTTTCAACCCTTGACACTCTTTAAAATGTTTAAACGTCCATCTCAACTTTCGTAATGAATGTGTGCTATATCTTAGACATATTGAGAATGTGCAAATTGATATTAATTCATAACTAAGCAGTGTACATCATTCAACATTTCACAATAATTTGTATAGTATAAACATTCAGATAAATTGAAAACAATCTTTACAGTGTGCATAATGACACATGGCAACACAAAATACATCTTTCAAAGGAATAAAAAAATTTTTTCAAAAAATTTGAGTTTCACGGTTCAATAAACACCTGCTGCAGATTCATAGGACCTTCACAATGCATCCACGCTTAAATCAGCAATCAGTATTCTAAAACAATTTATCATCATCAACCATAAAATATTATAAAGTTGTTTATAGCCATAATAAATTAATTTTAACAATATAAACCTTTTTTTCATTCCTACTGCATTGCTCTCGTCTCGTGTTAATGTCAAGTAAAGTCACCTTTATTTATATAGCGCTTTTAACAATACAAATTGTGTCAAAGCAACTGAACAGCATTAAATAGGAAAATAGTGTGTCAATAATGCAGAATGACAATAGTAAACACAAATTTTTCAGTTAACGGCAGTTCATCATTGAATTCAGTGATGTCAACATCCAGCTCAGTTTAAATAATATCTTTGCAATCATGTCAACGATATCGCTGGAAATGAAGTGTCCCCAACTAAGCAAGCCAGAGGCGACAGCGGCAAGGAACCAAAACTCCATCGGTGACAGAATGGAGAAAAAACCTTGGGAGAAACCAGGCTCAGTCGGGGGGCCAGTTCTCCTCTGACCAGACGAACCAGCAGTACGGAAAAATCAATATAAGACGTAATAAAACAGACGATGAATAATATTAACAGCAATTATTATATGATGCAATCAAACTTATAGCAAAATGTGGTAGTTCTGTAAGTTGTTTCAGGGTTGGCATCATCTGAGGTCCTCTGAGGGGTTGCATCATCTCTTCTCAGGTGTTCTGGAACAGACTGAAGCTTGTGTAAATCCTAGTTACCACGGGATTGACAGAGAGAGTGTGTCTGAACCCCGAACGTTATCGGGAAGGCTATTCCAGAGTTTGGGAGCCAAATGCGAAAAAGCTCTACCTCCTTTAGTGGACTTTGCTATCCTAGGTACTACCAAAAGTCCAGAATTTTGCGACCTTAGGGAGCGTGATGGATTGTAGAGTGGTAGAAGACTAATTAGGTACGCAGGAGCTAACCCATTAGCGCCTTATAGGCAAGTAATAATATTTTGTGACTGATACGGAACTTAATAGGTAGCCAGTGCAGAGACTGTAAAATTGGGGTAATATGATAATATTTTCTTGACCTGGTAAGGACTCTAGCCGCTGCATTTTGGACTACCTGTAGCTTGTTTATTGAAGATGCGGGACAACAAGCTAGCAGTGCATTACAATAGTCCAGGCTTTGAAATCGCAGAATAAATTACATTTTAAAATATATTCAAATGATATATATATATATATATATATGTGTGTGTGTGTATGTACATATACATATATATATACACATATGTATATATATATACACACACACACACACATATATATATATATGTCTCGAAGTGGTGGTGGGCCGCCTGGACCAAAAAATGCCAGGGCCAAGTTTTTGTCCCAGTCCAGCCCTGATCATGGAAAAACAAACGCTGTACATAAAGCAGAGCTCCTCTCACAAACACTGTTTTATCAGACATTACAAGCAAGAAGAAATGCAAATGAGTTTCCTTCAGAAATACAGTGATATAAAAACACCCGCACCGGGTTTCGATTTTGAAACGTGCAGTGCTCATGTTTATTCAACATGTGTTAGCATGTTCCTCTCAAAGTCAACCTGTTCTGTGAGTTAGTGGAGAACAGCAGCTAGAGGCTAATTTAGTGACATTAAAGTTAGTTAAGCTGATGGAAGCTCACCTGTTGTTAGCACCGCTACGAGGCAATCACAAGACTCCAATGCACCTCCGATGCAGACATGACCACAAACTTTAAAATAAAACAAAAGATGTTCTTAACAGTGGTGTTTCTTCACTCAGTTTTCCTCAGTAGGTTGTTAGCTCGCTGTTTTATGTTAACGTTACGTCTGTCACTGAATTTAGGGACCGCCTCTAAAGTTACATATGACATTGGTACACACTTTCTGACTTAAGGGCCTTATAGGCAAGTAATAATATTTTGTAACTGATATGGTATCTGACAGTGTAACATTAAGCATTAGTATTTCGAATGAGTTAAACCTGTATCCTGTCTTCTGAGTAACATTGAGAATATCACTATATATTGTTGCAACAATTTTCTGTTAATAAACTGTGTCTGTCGTTTGCTCCCCCCGCGACAACACAACCATTAACGTAAACTACGCCAGAGCGCGTACACATCTCACACACCGGAAGCCGTGCGCATGCTCAAAGCAGTTGGACATAGTGGTGTCTTAATTTGGACTTAAAAATCATCAAATGTGTTCAACTGAAGAAACAAAGTCACCTACATCTTGGATGCCCTGGGGGTAAGCAGATAAACATCACATTTTCATTTTTGGGTGAACTATCCCTTTAAGAAGGCCTTTATTAACCCCCTGAGCCATGTGGAGTACTTTATGATGGATGGATGCACTTTTTTGGGCTTCAACATCTAGACCCCCATTCATAAAGCTTGGAATAGCCAGTACATTTTTTAATATAACTCTGGCTGTATTCATATGAAAGAAAAAGAAAATCATATACACCTAGGATGGCTTGAGGGTGAGTAAATCATGGGGCAATCTTCATTTTTGGTGTCCAAAAATGAACTTTCCTCTCAGGTGTCCCCAGAATGTGTCTGTGAAGTTTCAGCTCAAAATACCCCACAGATAATTTATTAGATAAAAACCCAAAAGCAGTACATAGTATGAAAAGACAATGCAGAAAAGCTGAGCGGATGTGGCTCAAGACGAAACTTGAAATTCATTATAGCATCTATAAAGACAGCCTTCATGCTTTCAATGTGGAACTACTGTAGGCACAGCTAGACAGACCTTCTTCTCAAACCTTATAAACAGTAACTTGAACAACACTTGCACTCTTTTTGCTACTGTTGAGAGACTAACAAACCCCCCCCAAGTCAGTTTCCCAGTGAAATGCTCTCCGACAGCAAATGCAAAGAGTTTGCTTCCTTCTTTTTTGAGAAGATCAATAATATCAGAACGGCGATTAGCACATCCTCAAGTTATGCAGAGGTGAAACAGATTTAACCACAATCTCAAAAAGAAGTTACTATGTCTGTTTTTCAAGCAATTGATAGCAACATTTTGGAAGAAATAGTGCAGCACCTTAAATCGTCAACCCGTTACCTTGACACACTTCCCACATAATTTTTCAAAAGTGTGTTTAACTATTTAAAACCAGATATCTAAGAAGTGGTAAACGCTTCACTTCTCTTTGGGACTTTTCCAAACTCCCTGAAAACTGCAGTTGTTAATCCCCTCCTGAAAAAGAGCTGGATAATACCATATTGAGCAACAATAGACCAATATCAAATCTTCCTTTTATAGGCAAGATTACTGAAAAGGTTGTTTTTAATCGCAGAAATGTATGGAAAAATCCATTTAAGATGTAATAAAACAGACGATGAATAATATTAACAGCAATTATTATATGATGCAATCAAACTTATTGCAAAATGTGGTAGTTCTGTATGTTGTTTCAGGGTTGGCATCATCTGAGGTCCTCTGAGGGGTTGCATCATCTCTTCTCAGGTGTTCTGGATCCAGACTGAAGCTTGTGTGAATCCTAGTTACCACGGGATGTTAATCCCGTGGCAAAAGACAGAGAAACAAATACAAACATAATTAGCGTAGCTGCTGTTCCAACCAAGCAAAAATGATTTGTTTAACCCAAACTAATGAATAATAATGTGCATTTGATTAGATATAACTGCAGTAAAAGATTATGACTGCAGTAAAAGATTATGAGATGCATTATTTGAATGCTTGGCCAAAGAGATGTGTCTTTAATCTAGATTTAAACAGAGAGAGTGTGTCTGAACCCCGAACGTTATCTGGAAGGCTATTCCAGAGTTTGGGAGCCAAATGCGAAAAAGCTCTACCTCCTTTAGTGGACTTTGCTATCCTAGGTACTACCAAAAGTCCAGCGTTTTGTGACCTTAGGGAGCGTGATGGATTGTAGCGTGGTAGAAGACTAGTTAGGTATGCAGGAGCTAACCCATTAAGGGCCTTATAGGCAAGTAATAATATTTTGTAACTGATACGGAACTTAATAGGTAGCCAGTGCAGAGACTGTAAAATTGGGGTAATATGATCATATTTTCTTGACCTGGTAAGGACTCTAGCCGCTGCATTTTGGACTACCTGTAGCTTGTTTATTGAAGATGCAGGACAACCACCTAGCAGTGCATTACAGTAGTCCAGTCTAGAGGTCATGAATGCATGAACTAGCTTTTCTGCATCAGAAACAGGTATCATGTTTCGTAACTTGGCAATGTTTCTAAGATGGAAGAATGCCGTTTTTGTAACATGGGAAATATGGTTTTCAAAAGACAAGTTGCTATCTAATATAACACCCAGATTTTTGACTGTAGAGGAGGTAACCGTGCATCCGTCTAGTTGCAAATTGTAATCCACGAGATTCGGCGTACTGTCTTTTGGTCCAATAAGTAATATCTCTGTCTTATCTGAATTTAATAGGAGAAAATTATTGGTCATCCATTCTTTTACATTTTTAACACACTCCGTTAGCTTAGATAATTTAGAAGTTTCATCTGGTCTTGTTGAGATATATAGTTGAGTATCATCGGCATAACAGTGGAAACTAATCCCGTATTTCCTAATAATATTACCAAGTGGCAACATGTATATCGAAAATAGCAGAGGACCTAGGACAGATCCTTGTGGCACTCCATATTTTACTGGTGATATTTGAGATGACTCCCCATTTAAATGAACAATGTGGTAGCGATCGGACAGGTAGGATCTAAACCATCTTAAAGCCTGCCCTTGGATACCTGTATAGTTTTGTAATCGATCTATGAGTATGTCATGATCTATAGTATCGAATGCAGCACTAAGGTCAAGTAAAACTAGCAATGAGACACAGCCTTGGTCTGACGCAAGAAGTATGTCATTTGTAATTTTAACAAGTGCAGTTTCTGTGCTATGGTGGGGCCTGAAGCCTGACTGAAATTCTTCATAGAGATCATTTTTTTGCAGGAAGGAGCACAATTGAGCAGACACAACTTTTTCTAAAATTTTAGACATAAAAGGAAGATTTGAGATGGGTCTGTAATTTGCCAGTTCACTAGGATCTAGTTGTGGTTTCTTAATAAGAGGCTTAATGACCGCCAGCTTGAATGTTTTTGGGACGTGACCTAAAGACAACGACGAGTTAATAATATTGAGAAGCGGTTCTTCTGCTACAGGTAACAACTCTTTCAGTAATTTAGTGGGTACAGGATCTAATAGGCATGTTGTTGGTTTAGATGCAGTGATAAGTTTATTTAGCTCTTCCTGTCCTATAGCTGTAAAGCACTGCAGTTTATCTTTTGGTGCGATGAATGAAGCTGAAGTATTATACGCTGTAGAATCTACATTTTTTATTGTATTTCTGATGTTATCTATTTTATCAGTGAAGAAATTCATAAAGTCATTACTATTAAACTGTGCGGGAATATTTAGATCGGGTGGCGTCTGGTTATTTGTTAATCTAGCCACTGTGCT
Source organism: Sinocyclocheilus grahami (assembly GCF_001515645.1). Classification (NCBI taxonomy): domain Eukaryota; kingdom Metazoa; phylum Chordata; class Actinopteri; order Cypriniformes; family Cyprinidae; genus Sinocyclocheilus; species Sinocyclocheilus grahami. Next base: position 83,329 of record NW_015505774.1, on the reverse strand, counting down.
AAATAAAAACCTTGGATTGTTTTGGTTATTTTCTATGAGTTTGTGGATATGCTCGGCCCTGGCAGCTTTTAGAGCCTGTCTATAGCTGGACATACTGTTTTTCCACGCAATTCTAAAAACTTCCAAGTTAGTTTTTCTCCATTTGCGCTCAAGACTACGAGTTTTTTTCTTGAGAGAATGGGTATTACTGTTGTACCATGGCGCAGTACGTTTTTCTCTAACCTTTTTCAATTTGATGGGGGCAACAGCTTCTAATGTATTAGAGAAGATAGTGCCCATGTTGCTAGTTATTTCGTCTAGTTCATGTGTACTTATTGGTACACAGAGCAGTTGAGATAAATCAGGCAGGTTATTTGTGAATCTGTCTTTGGTGGCTGGAACAATAGTTCTGCCCGGACGATAACGCGGAGCCATATAGTTAATATTAGTAATACGCAGCATGCACGATACAAGGAAATGGTCAGTAACATCATCGCTTTGAGGTACGATATCTATATCAGTAAGATCAATTCCATGTGATATAATTAAATCTAGCGTATGATTAAACGATGGGTGGGCCCGGTGACGTTTTGCTTGGCTCCAAAAGAGTTTATTAGGTCAGTAAACGCAAGTCCTAATGCATCATTTGTATTATCAACGTGAATATTAAAATCTCCGACAATTAGCGCTTTATCAACAGTAATCAATAGGTCTGAGAGGAAATCTGCAAATTCTTTTAGGAAATCTGTATACGGCCCTGGTGGTCTATACACAGTAGCCAGAGCAAGAGATACGATAGATTTCTTTTGCATATCTGACAGTGTAACATTAAGCATTAGTATTTCGAATGAGTTAAACCTGTATCCTGTCTTCTGAGTAACATTGAGAATATCACTATATATTGTTGCAACAATTTTCTGTTAATAAACTGTGTCTGTCGTTTGCTCCCCCCGCGACAACACAACCATTAACGTAAACTACGCCAGAGCGCGTACACATCTCACACACCGGAAGCCGTGCGCATGCTCAAAGCAGTTGGACATAGTGGTGTCTTAATTTGGACTTAAAAATCATCAAATGTGTTCAACTGAAGAAACAAAGTCACCTACATCTTGGATGCCCTGGGGGTAAGCAGATAAACATCACATTTTCATTTTTGGGTGAACTATCCCTTTAAGAAGGCCTTTATTAACCCCCTGAGCCATGTGGAGTACTTTATGATGGATGGATGCACTTTTTTGGGCTTCAACATCTAGACCCCCATTCATAAAGCTTGGAATAGCCAGTACATTTTTTAATATAACTCTGGCTGTATTCATATGAAAGAAAAAGAAAATCATATACACCTAGGATGGCTTGAGGGTGAGTAAATCATGGGGCAATCTTCATTTTTGGTGTCCAAAAATGAACTTTCCTCTCAGGGGTCCCCAGAATGTGTCTGTGAAGTTTCAGCTCAAAATACCCCACAGATAATTTATTAGATAAAAACCCAAAAGCAGTACATAGTATGAAAAGACAATGCAGAAAAGCTGAGCGGATGTGGCTCAAGACGAAACTTGAAATTCATTATAGCATCTATAAAGACAGCCTTCATGCTTTCAATGTGGAACTACTGTAGGCACAGCTAGACAGACCTTCTTCTCAAACCTTATAAACAGTAACTTGAACAACACTTGCACTCTTTTTGCTACTGTTGAGAGACTAACAAACCCCCCCCAAGTCAGTTTCCCAGTGAAATGCTCTCCGACAGCAAATGCAAAGAGTTTGCTTCCTTCTTTTTTGAGAAGATCAATAATATCAGAACGGCGATTAGCACATCCTCAAGTTATGCAGAGGTGAAACAGATTTAACCACAATCTCAAAAAGAAGTTACTATGTCTGTTTTTCAAGCAATTGATAGCAACATTTTGGAAGAAATAGTGCAGCACCTTAAATCGTCAACCCGTTACCTTGACACACTTCCCACATAATTTTTCAAAAGTGTGTTTAACTATTTAAAACCAGATATCTAAGAAGTAAACATCAAAATATCTAAGATGGTAAACGCTTCACTTCTCTTTGGGACTTTTCCAAACTCCCTGAAAACTGCAGTTGTTAATCCCCTCCTGAAAAAGAGCTGGATAATACCATATTGAGCAACAATAGACCAATATCAAATCTTCCTTTTATAGGCAAGATTACTGAAAAGGTTGTTTTTAATCAGCTGAACAACTACTTAAACTCAAATAGATACCTGGACAATTTACAATCTGGTTTCCGACCACATCACAGCACAGAGACAGGGTCATAAAGATAATAAATGATATTCGAATAAATGATATTCACATAAATTCTGATTCTGGCAAAATATCAGTGCCGATCTACTACTCGATACTACTCGATATCAGTGCTGCATTTGACACTGTCGATCATAACATACTTCTAGAGAGACTGGAAAACTGGGTTGGGCTTTCTGGGATGGTCCTAAAAGGGTTCAGTTCATACTTAGAAGGGAGAGGTTATTATGTGAGTATAGGAGATCATAAGTCCATGACATGTAGAGTCCCTCAAGACTCAATCCGTGTGCCACTCTTGTTCAGTCTGTATATGCTTCCACTGAGTCAAATAATGATAAAGAACCAAATTGCCACAAATCACAGCTATGCAGATGATACCCAGATTTACCTAGCCTTATCGCGAAATGACTACAGCCCCATTGACTCCTCTCTGCCAAAGCACTGATGAAATTAACAGTTGGATGTGCCAAAACTTTCTTCACTTAAACAAAGAGAAACCTGAAGTCATTGCAATTGGAAACAAAGATGAAGATCTCAAAATGAATGAATACCTTGACTCTAGGGATCAGACAACTAAAAATCAAGTCAGGAATCTTGGTGTGATTCTGGAGTCAGACCTTAGTTTCAGAAGTCATGTCAAAGCAATAACTAAATCAGCATACTATCATCTCAAACACATTGCAAAAATTAAATGTTTTGTTTCCAGTCAAGACTTGGAGAAACTTGTTCATGCCTTTATCACCAGCAGGGTGGACAGTTGTAATGGTCTCCTCACCGGCCGTCCCAAAAAGACCATTAGACAGCTGCAGCTCATCTGTAGTCATTTGGAGATAAGGCTAGGTAAATCTGGGTATCATCTGCATAGCTGTGATAGGCGATTTGGTTCTTTCTCATTATTTGACTTAGTGGGAGCATATACAGGCTAAACAAGAGCGGTGCAAGAATTGAGCCTTGTGGGACTCCGCATGTCATGGACGTCCACTTAGACTTATGCTCTCCTATACTCACATAATAACCTCTCCCTTCTAAGTATGACCTGAACCATTTAATTACCATGCCAGAAAGCCCAACCAAGTTTTCCAGTCTCTCTAGTAGAATGTTATGATCGACAGTATCAAACGCAGCACTGAGATCTAGTAGTACCAGCACTGATATTTTGCCAGATTCAGAATTTAAGCGAATATCATTTATTATCTTAATGAGTGCTGTCTCTGTGCTGTGATGCGGTCGAAAACCAGATTGAAAATTGTCCAGGTATCCATTTGAGTTTAAGTATTTGTTCAGCTCATTAAAGACTACCTTTTCAATAATCTGTCCTATAAAAGGAAGGTTTGATATTGGTCTATAATTGCTCAATGTGGTGTTATCAAGATTGCTCTTTTTCAGGAGGGGCTTAACAACTGCAGTTTTCAGGGAGTTTGGAAAAATCCCAGAAAGAAGTGAGGCGTTCACCACTTCTAAGAGATCTGCTTCCAAACAGTTAAGCACCCTTTTGAAAAAATATGTGGGAAGTGTGTCAAGATAGCATGTTGACGATTTAAGGTGCTGTACTATTTCTTCCAAAATTTTGCTATCAATTTCTTCAAAAGCAGACATAGTATCTTCTTTTTGATATTGTGGTCGAATATGTCTAACCTCTGCATAACTTGGGGATGTGCTAATCACCTTCCTGATGTTATTGATCTTCTCAGAAAAGAAGGAAGCAAACTCATTGCATTTGCTGCCGGAGAGCATTTCACTGGCAATCTGATTTGGGGGGTTTGTCAGTCTCTCAACAGTAGCAAAAAGAGTGCGAGTGTTGTTTAAGTTACTGTTTATAAGGTTTGAGAAGAATGACTGTCTAGCTTTGCCTAGTTCCACATTGAAAGTACGAAGGCTGTCTTTATATATGCTATAGTGTATTTCAAGTTTCGTCTTCCGCCACATCCGCAGACATATTCGACCACAATATCAAAAAGAAGATACTATGTCTGCTTTTGAAGAAATTGATAGCAAAATTTTGGAAGAAATAGTACAGCACCTTAAATTGTCAACCTGCTATCTTGACACACTTCCCACATATTTTTTCAAAAGGGTGCTTAACTGTTTGGAAGCAGATTTCTTAGAAGTGGTGAACGCCTCACTTCTTTCTGGGACTTTTCCAAACTCCCTGAAAACTGCAGTTGTTAATCCCCTCCTGAAAAAGAGCTGGATAATACCATATTGAGCAACAATAGACCAATATCAAATCTTCCTTTTATAGGCAAGATTACTGAAAAGGTTGTTTTTAATCAGCTGAACAACTACTTAAACTCAAATAGATACCTGGACAATTTACAATCTGGTTTCCGACCACATCACAGCACAGAGACAGGCTCATAAAGATAATAAATGATATTCGAATAAATGATATTCACAGATTCTGGCATTCTGGCAAAATATCAGTGCCGATCTACTACTCGATACTACTCGATATCAGTGCTGCATTTGACACTGTACATACTTCTATACTTCTAGAGAGACTGGAAAACTGGGTTGGGCTTTCTGGGATGGTCCTAAAAGGGTTCAGTTCATACTTAGAAGGGAGAGGTTATTATGTGAGTATAGGAGATCATAAGTCCATGACATGTAGAGTCCCTCAAGACTCAATCCGTGTGCCACTCTTGTTCAGTCTGTATATGCTTCCACTGAGTCAAATAATGATAAAGAACCAAATTGCCACAAATCACAGCTATGCAGATGATACCCAGATTTACCTAGCCTTATCGCGAAATGACTACAGCCCCATTGACTCCTCTCTGCCAAAGCACTGATGAAATTAACAGTTGGATGTGCCAAAACTTTCTTCACTTAAACAAAGAGAAACCTGAAGTCATTGCAATTGGAAACAAAGATGAAGATCTCAAAATGAATGAATACCTTGACTCTAGGGATCAGACAACTAAAAATCAAGTCAGGAATCTTGGTGTGATTCTGGAGTCAGACCTTAGTTTCAGAAGTCATGTCAAAGCAATAACTAAATCAGCATACTATCATCTCAAACACATTGCAAAAATTAAATGTTTTGTTTCCAGTCAAGACTTGGAGAAACTTGTTCATGCCTTTATCACCAGCAGGGTGGACAGTTGTAATGGTCTCCTCACCGGCCGTCCCAAAAAGACCATTAGACAGCTGCAGCTCATCTGTAGTCATTTGGAGATAAGGCTAGGTAAATCTGGGTAACTCTTCAACAAAGGCTGGAGATTATTTTGGAGGCCTGTAAATAATGATAAACAGAATGTGTGGAGCACCTTTCAACACAATCCCTAGATATTCAAAAGACAAGTACTGACCAAATGACACTTGCTTGCATTGATATACATCTTTAAATAGAGCAGCTACACCTCCACCTCTCCTAACAGTCCTGCAAACACTCATGAAAGTGAAGTTAGGAGGGGCTGTTTCATTGAGGACCGTTGCACTGCAGCGGTCTTCTAGCCATGTTTCATTTAGAAACATAAAATCCAGGTTGTTTGTGGTTATTAAGTCATTGATTAGAAATGATTTATTTTTTAGTGAGCGAATGTTTAAAAATGCTAACTTGATGGCATTGCATTTTGTCTCAACAGCAATATTAGTTTGATGCATAACAGGCTGCAGATTAGATAAGTCAGCCGTACGGCTTAAGAAGGCCTTAGACTTTCTATCACGTGATAAAACAGAAATAGAGAAAACTACAGGCACACTGGGTTCCCGCTTGTTCTGTAAACATTTGTGAAGTACTTGATTAGTTGGATCAGGTGTGTTTAATTAGAGTTTAATCTAAACTCTGCAAGGCTCCGTCCCTCCAGGGCTGCATCCGAAAACTATAAAATGCTGCCTTCGGTGGACGCATCCCAAGGTAGGAAGGCATCAAGGCACGTCCGAATCTAAAGTTAGCTTCACTTCTTGTCTCATGAAATGCCTTCATCTGACCGATTTTTGAAGGTAGCATAGATGTATCCTTTGCTGCCTTTGTTATCCCACAATCCTGTGCGTTCCATTCCATGATGATTGAGCTAAAAAATATAGATGGCGTCTGAAAGTTGCGTTTGGTTGTCAGTTTGTGTGTAAATGTATATTTCTGACTAACTTTTTCCACTTTTGATGTTAGTTCTAGCTAGAAATCAGTATTATAGTCATTAAATATTTGTTTAGTTATCACAAAAACTCGTTCTATTTTGTTGTAGATCATTAGACCATTACGCTGCCTCAGAAGCCTGTCAGAAATCCGTTTCATGAGGTGCCTTGGTGCAAAAACGCTGCCTGCAAAGTCATTGCCTGATAGGGCAGTGAGGCAGCAAGTCAACTGACTATGCTTTCAGACGCAGCCCAGGAATTGAGTTTGACACCCCTGCGTGAAGATAAACATGGCAGATTGTGTGCGGCTCACTCAGGGCGGGATCTATGCTAATAGGGCAGTGTCCGTCAATGGTCATGGACGGGGCCTGTACAATGTGACATCACATTGTGGAGATTCTGTGCAGGGCTTGTTCTGAGACACACACACACACAGAGACACAAAGGCTTGTTCTGAGACATTGCTTATGATTCATGGGGATTGTAAAAAAAAGGAGTGGGTGGATTTTTATCATTATAGGGTGATTGTTTACACACACTGCCAACACACATTCATGTTCAAACACCATGTAAAAGTGAATTTTGCATAATAGCTCCCCTTTAACTTTAATAACCCTGAATGAGAGCAGTTGTTTTGTATGATTACGATTATTCGGTAGTCTTTTTACTTTAGTCTGGTGCCAGCCATCTAAATCCACACCCATGTTATTAAAAAAAAAGATCACATTATTGCACACTTATCATTCCTATTTATCATCCTAGACCTTGAATATAACAATCACCTAAATTTACTCATAGACGCTCAAATGTGCCCATAGGCCTTCGACATCTTCGTACTGTCTTATCCAGCCAAGACAAAGCCCTTATTGAAAGCGAGCTGTGAGATGGGACCACACAGAGTTTACAGTGCCTGCTGAGGGTCGCTGGCGTCAGATCGACCCACGACGGCAAACCATCCATTATTATCAGTGGCGCTATGACAAGCTGTCATCTCTTGGCTTTCAGAAAGGAAACGCTTGACTGACTGAAATACCCTTCAGCACATTGTGGTGAGAGGAACGTGTACGTGAAGACAATGGGGCACTTGAGTTTGAGTTCTCTAGCATGCCGTGTCTCTATCTCTGTCTGACAATAGGGGTGGAGGACAATGGTGTGTTGTATGAGGTGTTGCTGGTGCTAAAGACAATGTGACGATTGAAGAGGATGATCCTGACTGCTGAATGGAAGGAGAGCCAGTTAGAATGGTGTTACTGTAGGGCCTGTGTGGTCTGTTGATTGAGAGACAAGAGAAAAAGTACTGCTAGAGATGAGCAGGATACTCTACAAAACAAATCTGTTAGTAATTATTAATTCTGCTTGATGTGGTGCTTTAGACATGAATGATTACTCAATCATGTGTTGTTGAGGAGAATTTTCTTGTAGTTTGCAACGTGATCAAACCATTTTCACCTGCTGGACCAGAAAACTGGTGAAAATATCCCACCGATGCACACTGAAAGAGGAACACAAACCACAGATCAGATGTGATGGAGAACTCATTTCATACGCAAGAGAGAGAAAAACCCACCCAGGACACCCTATAAACCACCCAAACACCTCAGAAAGCACATAGCAATGCACAACCACTGAAAACACAGTAGAAACCACCCAGAACACCCTAGCAACTGTACTGTAATGCTCACACAAACCCTCAGAAAACCCTAGAAATATCCTAGCATCTGCATAGCAACACCTTGGAAACCACCTAGCAATGCCCTAACAACTGCATAGTAATGATCAGGTAACCACTCAGAAAATCTGCAACATCCTAACATCAAGGCAGTGATTTTTATCTAGGTATAGCCATATTTGAGACCAGAGTATCACAAAGATTATAGTGTGTTGCTGGTGCTAAAGACAATGTGACGATTGAAGAGGATGATCCTGACTGCTGAATGGAAGGAGAGCCAGTTAGAATGGTGTTACTGTAGGGCCTGTGTGGTCTGTTGATTGAGAGACAAGAGAAAAAGTACTGCTAGAGATGAGCAGGATACTCTACAAAACAAATCTGTTAGTAATTATTAATTCTGCTTGATGTGGTGCTTTAGACATGAATGATTACTCAATCATGTGTTGTTGAGGAGAATTTTCTTGTAGTTTGCAACGTGATCAAACCATTTTCACCTGCTGGACCAGAAAACTGGTGAAAATATCCCACCGATGCACACTGAAAGAGGAACACAAACCACAGATCAGATGTGATGGAGAACTCATTTCATACGCAAGAGAGAGAAAAACCCACCCAGGACACCCTAGAAACCACCCAAACACCTCAGAAAGCACATAGCAATGCACAACCACTGAAAACACAGTAGAAACCACCCAGAACACCCTAGCAACTGTACTGTAATGCTCACACAAACCCTCAGAAAACCCTAGAAACATCCTAGCATCTGCATAGCAACACCTTGGAAACCACCTAGCAATGCCCTAACAACTGCATAGTAATGATCAGGTAACCACTCAGAAAATCTGCAACATCCTAACATCAAGGCAGTGAGTTTTATCTAGGTATAGCCATATTTGAGACCAGAGTATCACAAAGATTATAGTTTGATTTGGCTTGGCAACAGTGGAAAAAACAGTAAAAACAAGCAGAAGTCTCTGCCAAATAATTTTACTTGCATAGACTAAGTATGTCTATTGTCTGGTTTCTAACGTCTACCTTTCAGCAAACCAGGACAATCGAGTTAACGTCATGTCACATTATATGAATATTCATTATTTTAAAATTAGGTTTAACCTTCAAAGATGAATTACAATTGTAAATGTAAATAACAACAGAGGGAAAATAAAGGGAAGTCCCTTAATATACAAATATTAAGAAATCCGACAAACATCACATACCTAATGTAGGGCTGATGACTGTCAGATGATGATGATTTACAGTGTATTTTGCAATATTTCATTATATCAGCTTTATAAGTGCATTGAAATCATGCATCTATAATGTCATAGGAATGATTTAATACTTTTATAATTTTGTTGTTTAGTAGAAACGAAGGTGGTTCCCAGTTGACTGCAAGATCTGCTTTAACAGGAAACATGGGTTTGGCTGCAGATTTAGTGTGATGTTACAGCAGGAAAAAGCGACACTTCTTACAATGCACATTTGAGTCACCCGTCCGTTTCCTCTTCTTGAATTGATATGGATACAGATGCATTGTAAAAAGACGGAAGATGATGTGGAAATACCTCATATCCTGATGGTAATAAATAAGATGATAATATTAACCTGGGAGGGTCGATCTACCGCATGACCTGATGTCAAATGATCCAAAACTCTTCCCAGATCTGAGAGTCAAACTTTCTGCTGCTATATTTATCCAGAATTTATTTTAATTCCTTTGTACGTTATCTGCTGCTCTTTAATCCAAATGCATAAAAATAAAGTGTCTGTAATGTGTTATATATATGCTACCATTCAAATGTTTGGAATTTGTAAAAAAAAAAAAAAAAAATGTTATGCTTTCGAAAGAAGTCTTTTCTGTTCATCAAGGCTGCATTTATTAGATCAAAAATGCAGTGAAAACTGTAATATTGCGATTTTATTTTTTTATTATTATTCAAATAAAATAAAAAACAGTTTTCTATGTGAATATATTGTAAAATTTCATTTATTTTTGTGATCAAAGCTGAATTTTCAGTATCATTACTCCAGTCTTCAGTGTCACATGATTCTTCAGAAATTATTCTAATATGCTGATTTGCTGCTCAAGAAACATCTCTGGTTATTATCAATGTTGAAAACAGTTGTGCTGCTTCATATTTTTTTGGAAACAGTGATACATTTTATTTTTGAGGATTGTTTGATGAATAGAAGCACTTGTTTGAAATATAAATCTTTTATAACATTATAAATGTCTTTACTCGTCACTTTTGATCAATGTAATGCATTCTTGCTGAATAAAAGTATTAATTTCTTTAAATTTCTTTTAAAAAATAATACAAATAAAACAAAAATGCATCTGGACAGAAAAACCCATACTCAAAGTGAAAGAGGCTGGTAAAGTGTGTGTGTTTAGTCATGGATTGTGTGACCCTGTGAATTGTGTGAATCAGCCCGATCTCGCTGTTTTTCTTAGTAGTTACTGTTGCCGTGTTCCCCTCTATAATCACACAGGATGGTACCTGACAACCGGCTCCAGACACACAGTGTGGTTTCCATGGACATGACCTCTCTCTCAGCAGGGGTCATGGGGTAAATGGCACACATGGACCAACACACTCTCTAAATGAGAATGCAAACAAGCACAGACAGACACTCTGAAGCGCACACACACATTATTTTCAGTGAGAGAACACTAGCAATAAATCCCTTTGAAACCAAAATCATGTCAAATATAAGAACTAGACTCTCAGTAGTCACCCAAATACATCAAAGTAATAAATGAAATGATTTTTTTTTTACAGGATTAATTTCAATAAATAATATAATAAATGTATTGACATTGTCATATATTTACTTCTTTATTAATAGTTTATGGATTTCACTGTAAGAAATTCTGGATGTCTATGTTTATTAGCCAAGACTTTTAACTCATAGGACACTAAAAGGTTTCTCAGTAATGTTTCATTTGTGGATTAACTTTGTCTCAGATGTTTCTCCTAGAATGATAAACGCACCCAAATGAGTGACTAGTTGTCTTACAATAAGAGCATAACGTTAGATTAATGACTTTGGCAACTTGAGCATGATTTGAGACACTGTTGAGATCTCTTCTGAAACTCCAGAGAAGACACATGGGAGATTACTTTTTTTTCTGTCAGGAAAAACATTGAGACTTCATCTGTTTGCTCTCTATTTAATCTCTTTGTCATCAGGAGAAACAACGGAGACATTAAAGAGATCCTATTTGTGGTTTTTACTGCCTGCAGGAATGATCTTGCAGCAATAATAAACCATTTACTCTGCGAGCTGTTAAACAGGAAGTACGACAACATTGCAGTTCATCTGCCAGTTGTGTCACTCTGCCCCTTATAAACTTATTCATGATGTGTGTGTATGTTACAGCAGAAACATAGTCGACGCAAGAACGCAAATGCAGATGTGAACGCTTGGCCAATGCGATGCAAAGTGTACAGCCTCATTGTATATAATGCACATAAGGTGCAGTTTTGCAATATTGCAGCCTACAAACCTTACTACTCAAGATGATAAAGTTTTCTTCACATGTTTGTGCCAAATAACTTGTCTTCAATCTGTTGTTCAGTCATGACAGTGATTGAGAGTCTCTGAAACACCAAAAATGACTCGAAGGCAGATTATGCTAATGACCTCTATAGTGCCCCCTGTGGCAACACAGATAAATCAATCTTGTAGTGCTAGATATTTTGGTGTTTATGTACTTGACTGTTTCAATGAGTGGCTCTGGTGGTGTTACGCTAATGTACCATTAATCTGTTGGCGGTGGAAGTTGGCGCTCTCAGAGAGAGCGGTGCAAAGAGAGGGAGAGACGCTAATCTACTTTACTGTATCAGCCTGCATGAGTCGGACCAGGACACAGCCTGACTCCAACCACAAACACATGTACACAGATTTACAATATTAATGTAGACAAAAAAGCAAATTTCTTGTTATTATTCATGAAAACATACTCAAAGACACATTAGTCATGAATAAAGTCATATTTACAAAGGAAAAGTAACATAGAACTAGGACACATCACTGTTACATCCAACAAACACATTTGTCTAAATAAGCACTTGTGACTTTGTTTTAATGACAGTTCTACAGAATCTCCTGACAATTGGTCTAATAATTTGTGCCATTAAAACTGTTTTCAAGAGAGATTTTGTCAGATTACTAGAAATTATAGCCAAGTAAACACACACATACACAACTAGCCTCTTAGTTTCAACAACTTTGTTGTTGAGGTCAAGGTTATCAATGCAACATTGTCGACAACACATTCTGAATCACTGTTAACACAATTAAAAAGGTTGCTGTTAATTAGAGGAGGAAAGTGATCACTAGTGACACTGACCTCAATTTAATGTATTTACTACATTAATTGTTCTTCAAGATTCACTTTTCAGGTTTCTGATAAGATCATCTCATTATCAGGTCACATAAACTTCTCCAGACCACCTTAAATGAAGATCCGCCCCTCATCTCCACAAGTCCCATAAAAATGTATTTTTGAACAGTCTCACACTGCCATCTACAGACAATGGTAATGTACTACAGACCTGCAGGCTCTTAAGGTGGACCAGAAGAGTTAGGCCTTGTTGACAATGTCAAAATTGTATTTCAGAGTCAGTAGCTGAAGCTTTGTTGTTTGTCATTTTAGGTTTATGGTTTAGAAAAATAAGATCAGCTCTTACCATATGTTCTATAAAATACTTAACTGTATTCTACCAAGTATGCATGGGTTTACCACAAGTTTACACCTTGTCTCCACTAGGGGTCTCACAGCTCTTTTTCACAGGTGCAAGCAAGACATGCCAGCAGCTGTTCAATGTCATGTGGACAGAGATGCACAGCTGGTCTGTTCTTGGACGAACAGTTATATTTTGAACAGTTTGTATTTAGAAGTTTAGACCAGACCCTTCTGAAACTCTACAGGAGACACGTGAGATTTACAATGTATTTCTCTCAGGAAGTGTCCTTTTGATCAGCATTTATTGTCTTTGCTCTCTAGGAGAAACAATTTCAAGAACATTTCAAGTTCATGTCAAAGTAAAACACTGTGGGCAGACAGTAACAAGGCAGAAACAACAGAAGGAACTATGGTGTTGCACGGAAGGATGCACTTCTCATATCGTTGAGCCCTGTGATGATGAAAGAGAAAGAGATGCAATCAGCACAATCCATCTCTTGAGAGAGAGAAAAAGAACGAGAGGGAAAACCTACAGAGACTAGTGGCACAATGAAAAGATAACAGCTCAGATATTACAGAAAGAAAAAGAACTAACCTAAATATGAGCTATTCCAGAGCCATGTTGGAACCGAGACTGACCCACCACACACTGCTGGTAGAATAAGAACCCCTTTTTGTGGGTTTGGTAATGACACACACCACATTTATGATCCTGATTATAGTATGTAGCCATATGTTTACAAATACACAAACAGCAGCTCCAAAAAGTATTTGGACACTCAAATCTCACTTATAAATGTCTGAATATGTCTGAATAAATGTCTTATAGTTAAAAGAAACAGAACATACATGTACTTTCTATAATTTGGATGTCACATGAACATGTGATCTCATGAAGGAAGGAAGCAATGGCAGCTACCATGATTTACTATAGCATTACTTACAAATTGTGTTGTTGCAATTGAATGAACTCATTTGTCAAACTGGATATTCATTAAAATCTAATTTTGTTTTCAGCAGAAGAAAAAAAAGTATACAAGTTTGGAACAACATGAGAGCGAGTAAATGATGACACAATGATTATTTTAGGGTGAACTATCCCTTTAAAGCAATAGCATCCATTCCTCCTAAAAAAATCAGGAATAATCCATCATGTTTAACTGAATAGTCACAGTACTTTCTGTCACACCACACAAAATATGCTAACAACTAACTGTCTCTCTTGCTCTCTGGATTGTATGAAACAGGTAAATAGATTTCTCTGCTTTTCCTATTCCATCAGAGCTTGTCTCTATAACATCATGCACAACTGTTCTCCCTTGAGTGAAAACAACAGACCGCATGCATCAAATCTGAGCCCCTTTGATAGCATGGCTGGAAACTTGAGTGCTCTCCAAGTTTTCACCAAAGCCAAGATGGCAAGAGCTGGAGAATTAGCCAGAGTGCTGATTGAGTGATGGGATCGGGGAGCACTTGATTGCGCATTCGTAAGACAACAGTTATTGTTGCATTATTATGAGTCATTATTGTGCAAGACTCTCAAAGTGACGACTGGCTGGTTAATTGCTCTGATGTTAATGTGTGCTGATCTCCAGGGACTCTAGTGCTGCCAGATACTTTTATCCCTGCAGGCTGCATGAGGAATGAGGACTACGCTTCATTCTGCTCTAGTCAGACCCAACTGCAGTACTGCAAAAAATGCTCCAACAAATCACAAGCACACCTGATGTTGTTTGCCAGAACCCTAGGGTGCCATTCCCTAAGAAGAATCGAGTGTTGTTTTGGCTTAGGGCTTGCCCCAATATTGCTGTATTCCTTGGCATACCCTTCTGGTTTGTACACTGTAGGGTTCCACACTTGTTGAGTCTGAAAGAGCGGAGGGCAGCTCCAGCTGCAAAGCTCTCATTTGACCAAGAGAAGTGGCCCTGCTGTGAGAGACACAGAAGATTCCATCATGTACAGATCAAGAAGCAATCCCCATTCAAGGACTCCAGCATTCTGGCAGCAAGCCTCAAGATCTTGTTAAGCAGTGATGTGGCATAGGAAACCCACAGCAACTTTTGTCCCGCTTTCAGTCTTTCTGACCACCAAGCTGTGAATTAAATGGATCTGTCTGTTGAATGCATAAACAAGTTGTGCATTGCTATTCCCAGTATTTCTCAGCCCACTTTGATTTCTTATGTAAAAATTTGTCGTTGACCTGAGACACAAGTTCTTCTAGTGTGCTATGTACCAGTGCTAAGAAAATGGCCTGCTGCCTGCAACCTCTTTACTTGATGGGCCACCCAAGTAAATAGATCCAGGATGTAGAATCACTGCCCTGAAGCTGCAAGGTCTGAATGGAGAATCTACTGGTGTCCACAGGAGAGAAGTATTCACTATTCTAATTACAGGTCTCCATGATGCATACACTCACTTTCCCTTTGAATAACATAAGCTACTAATCCTTAAAATGTTTATCCCTAGTTATACTTAAAAAAGGAAGCTAGGGAATACTGCTGTCACTGATCCACAGTGGAGATTACAGACATGGATATTAAAGTTCCAGGTAAAGATCAAAGAGCTTAAGGGTATCCAACATTTCTATAGCTATAGGGGTCAGGGTGTCTTTTCCTTATGCATGGTGCAATCTAGAGCAGGGTAATGATGGTTGGAAAGGTTGGATGAGGGACGGGGGTTGGGGCTTGCACTGTTGTCAGCACCTCCTCTTGTGTCCATTAGGGTGATAAGGCCTTCATTGAAGTCCTGCCAGAAGAAGATAAAGGCAGCTCTGACAGGAGTGCTTTGTGAAGGAGCCGCTTAACGGGGCCTCAGTGTGCCCGCAGTGTAGCCCCCTCGAATGGCAGCTGCCATCCCCCTTCACCCCCTGGTCTTTATCTCCGAACAAGTGCCCCCCTTCGGACCGGTGGCTTTCATCAACTGCTAGAATTGGCTGGAAGGCCACAGGCTTTTGGGTCCATATCCCATACTACCCCTCTGCCCTGTGCCAGTCCAAGGCTGTGAGGTCAATGTACAGTTTCTGCAGTTCCATCTCTTGAGGGGCCTCATTGAGAAACAGAGGGAAGATCTGAGCTCTTGAGGAGGACCCAAATGTGTTGTCTGAGAGGATACAGAACTGTCTCTAATCAAAAATGTAGTCTTGTAAACAAGGAGGACACACAAGTAAACAAATGAGTGGCTACATACACAATAACATCCTCTTCTTTCTATCCCATTCCTTGTTATTTGTCTTCTGCATTGGCCTCCCTCATATATGACCTGCTCTCTCCACCCCCCATTCTCTCACACACACTCACATAAACATACTAAAAAACATGCATGTTTCCCTGAGTCAGCAGAGAGCAGGCCTTTGATCTATTGTTGTTTTCACCATGGTTTCCAGGCCCTGCTCTGTGGGTAGTGTGTCTGGATCTGGTCTCTATTGTGTGATCTATACCCGGGCATATTCCTTTTGAGGCTCCATGCTGCCTTTGAACATGGACTGTTCACAATATTTAATATTTAAATGATGCAGTTTGTAGCCATAACTCTAAAATAATGGCTTTACTTCATAAAGCCACAAGAAAACAGTGAGGCGCCACAGGTTCAACAAGTTTAACAAAAGATTTGGCCTGCAGTTTTCTCTTTGTCTTGTGCTCTCTATTTCTTTCTGAATGCCAGTACATTGTTTCAAGACAAATCTGCATTTTTCTCAGGAGTTTAGGTACATTTTGACAGAGGTTATGTAGTAAATTAATCTAAGGGTCGTGGGCTTTACAATGAATGCTAATTGATTCTGCAACCAGTTCATTTGCAAAACAGTAAAACACATTTTGATATAGTATAGACTAGTGACTAACAGATATTGTTTTATTTGATTAAATTTGCTTTTTTAAAGGCCAATGCCGAGATTTAGAAAGCTAGCAGCTGATATAGTGTCAATATATACAGATGTTATGAACACTGAGGATAGTAAACAGCTCAGAGCATATCTCACAGTGATGCCCTACTCTGTCCCCCATTTATGGTAATTATCATAGGTAGAGGAATGAATGGAGAGGAGAGTGAGAAGAACTAATCCTGACCTAGTTTAAACACTGCCAGCTTGACTGCCTGTGGTTTGTTTTCTGTATTTGGGAAGTACTTTCCTTTTCATTGCTGCGTGGTCCCTTTTGGCCTGCGGAGTAGCCAAGGCAGATTCATAAGTGCTTACTGAGTACTTTGGTCTTGTTGTAGGCTGGTGAAGGATGAATGTGGAAGAATATGTCCTACACTCTAAAAAAAAAGCTGGGTTGTTTTTTTTCAACCCAACTGCTGGATTTAGCCTGCTGGGTAAGGACGTTGGGTTGAAAATTGGTCTTGTTCCTGGGTTAGGAACGCGGACATGAAAGAGAGCACGCACGTCACGTTAACATCGGACGACACCAGTGCGAGAAGCCGCCATTTTCTCAGCGTCTTCAGATGGAAGCAAGTGCGAGTGAAAGACAGTTTATGGTAAGTAAAGATTACAAATGTAAAGTCATCATTCATTGTTTGAGTCCGGTAGTATTTTGAGATTTCATGGAAGGCGGAAATAGTCTTAAAAGAGCTTATATTGAAAAATATGCAGATGCGGTTTTTGCCTCAGAAATAAGTTTGTCTTAACGGCCTCTTTTACTGAACGGAAGAAGTACTTTTAATGTCTTATGGTGTCTTAGGTGTCTTGTGTCATATTTACATACGGTTTTACAATATTAAAATTTTTTGAGATGTTAATAGAGGGTTATTGACATATTTACATGTTAATTCATCATCTCCTTTTTCGCGGTTAAACTGAATGTAGTTTCCTAAAGGAAACGGCGTTATGTAATAAGGTCTAGCCTAATTATTTTGAGGCCGATGAAGTGATAATTGTTAAAGTAATGTTTTGCATGTAATATTTAAGACTTGTTAAGCTTTGTGTCTTCATTGTGCTTGCGTCGGGAGTTAACGACACAGAAGCCTGCTTGTGTGAAGAGGAGGCGATTTTCTCAGCTTCTTCAGAAGAGAGGTAAAGACGGTTAAGGCAAGTAAAGTTCATAATTCCACCATGTTTTTTTTTTACTAAGAGTAAAATAATGTTTGTTTTTGTAGATGTTGAAAGCCAGAGGCATAGGAAAGCATCATTATTTTTAGATTGATGTGAGTTATTTTTAGAAAATAAATGTTTCCATTGTCTCCTGCTTGTTTACATCACACTTTGATGCAACAACAGTATGATTACGTGTTCATATTTTATTTAAACTACTGACGTCCATGTTTTTAATTGCAGAACTCAAACCAACTTTGGAGTTGTCTGATTTGGAGAGTCATCATTCTTGGTCTTCCTTTCTTAAAGGAACAGTTCACACAAAAAAATAATTTACTTCATGCCCTCATGTCATTCCAAACCTATAAGACTTTTGTCTATCTTTAGAACACAAATTAAGATATTTTAAATTTTCTCTCATACTTTTTTGTCAATCCATTGAGAGTCTAGATAAATCAATATTTTCAAGCTTCAAAAATACAGAGTTATTGTAGAAGTAATCCATGCCAATATTTATATATGAATAAATCTTAAATTATATCATAGCAAACATGTCTGTTCAGAAGAAAATATTGGTCTCCCAGACTTGCAATGGAGGACAAAAATTAAGAGAATATTAAATATATTTATTTGTGTTCCAACATTTAGCAGAGTTTGTATAGGTTTGGAACACCACGGGGGAGAATAAATTATGACCATTTTCCTTTTTTGGTGAACTAACCGTTTAAAGAGCTGCCCTCCATGTACATGAACATTTGTGAGGTATGTGAATGTCATGTCTGTTTTAATGTTTCAGTAAAGAAGTAGCTTTCTGAAAGCAATATATTTATTTAAACAAGATTACATGCCCTCACACTAGTGCTGCCATTACAGAGACATTAAACAACCACACAAAGTGGTTGAAATTATAAAACAAACAATTTACTTATCCTTACTGATGTAGATGCACATATTTATTTAAACAAGATTACATGCCCTCACACTAGTGCTGCCATTACAGAGACATTAAACAACCACACAATGTGGTTGAAATTATAAAACAAACAATTTACTTATCCTTACTGATGTAGATGCACATATATCTGAAAATGGATATATTTTAATTAAATGTTTTCTTTTTTCAAATGTTTCTCTCTTTTTAGGCCACTGATGAAGAACAGGTGGTGACTGGGATGAATGCTGGTAGAAGAGGAGAATGTCCTTTCCCCTAAACTGATGCAACAGTGGTTTTAAAGGATGAGGCTGCCCTGGATAATGTAAAATATGTCACATGCCTTTGCTGTGTTGATGGGGCTTCTTCATGAAGAAGCCCCATCAGAGATCCTAAAGAGATCATGAAAATTGGCAGTGATGCATGATCTGTATTCATGGACTATAAAACAAACTGTAAGTGTATAATTTGTAAAAACAAAATGTTAAATGCTTGTTCTGTGTTGTTTAGTAGAAATGGAGTTTACACTCTGTCATTCATACACATGCTCACATTCTTTCACACATAGGCTATGTTTCTGATAAATGTTATAATATCAGTGTTAATGTTGTGGTTTATTTACTGTCATGCCAGAATAGTCTGTAAAGAACTTAACTATTAACTAACTGTACAATTATTGTATAATAGTGTTTTTGTATAATATTTTTATACAATATATAAAATTTGCCAAAAAAGTCAAATTTGATCTTAAAAGTTATATTCAACAAATGTTTAATTTTTCATTTATAAACTCTGTAGCTGTTAATGCCATACTTTTCTGCATTTGTTCTTATGTTACTTTTGACTGTTTTCTCTTCTTGTTTTTTAATAAATATTTACCTTTTGATAGTCATTCTGTGTGTGTAAAAGTGATTTTAAAACAAACAAGATTTGTAGGTTTAATGTCTAGCTTGATTTGGGTTCATTTTAGCCTAGCAATGTAGTGATTTTAAACCATAATAAAGCAACCCAGCATGCTGGGTCAAACATATAACCCCACTTGTTGGGTCAAAACAACCCAGCGCTGGGTTCGTCCCTTTTTGACCCAGCGAACAATCCAACAAATTGGATTGTTTTTAACCCAGCACTTTTTAGAGTGTACTGCCTTTGGCAAAGAACTGCATCACAGTCAGGAACAGATCTTGTGAAAGACCACATAGCATAACTTCTACATTGTTGCACCAGGTGGAACATTTTTGACATAAATGTAGTGATTTTAAACCATAATAAAGCAACCCAGCATGCTGGGTCAAACATATAACCCCACTTGTTGGGTCAAAACAACCCAGCGCTGGGTTCGTCCCTTTTTGACCCAGCGAACAATCCAACAAATTGGATTGTTTTTAACCCAGCAGTTTTTAGAGTGTACTGCTTTTGGCAAAGAACTGCATCACAGTCAGGAACAGATCTTGTGAAAGACCACATAGCATAACTTCTACATCGTTGTACCAGGTGGAACATTTTTGACATAAATTACAGATGAAGACGTCTACTGCTGAGTTTTCCATAGCTGCTGCACCTGTGCAAATGGAAGAATGCATCAGTATGCATGCTCAAGAGATTCAACTAAACAATCCCAGAGCCACGGTAAACTCTAAGTATATACAGTAGAGTGAACCTCGGGAACAGTTTAGAACAAATAATAACTCACGGGCAGAACTGACCACGTTTGTGACCTCATGCAGAAAAAAAAGTAGACTTGTGATTGCTGAAATCCTTAACCCTTAGTATGTACAATAGTAGCAGTGATGCTTTCTTAGGAAATCCTACTAATTAAACGTGCCCTTGTCTCAATGATCTTTCAGTAGACTCTCTGCTGTGAGCCAGCTGTCTTTGTTAAGGATTATCTGCATCTAGGAGGCTTGGAAAATACTATCCTACAAATATTTGCTTCATAGATGTAGGTAAAAAAATATGCATGGCCCACAGAAAACAGCGAAGACATGACCACCTTCAAACTAGGTTTTTTTATGTGTAGGACTTTATAAAACACTTAACAAACAGTAACAGTAAAAGCAATTAATTATTATTTTGGTATGTGTTTGCTAGGGTGTTCTGAGTAGGTTTTAGCATGTTGCTAGAGCATTGCTAAGTGGTTTCTAAGGTGCTATAGTTGGTTTTATAGAGTGTTAGCTGGTGTTATAGAGCCGTTGCTAGAAAGTTCTGGTTTGCCAGGGTGTTGCTAGAGCATTGCTGTGTAGTGGCTGGGGTTCTGCTCTCTGGATTATTAGGGGTTCTGGGTGGTTGCTAGGGCATTGCTATGCACTTGGTAGGGTTTTGCTGTGTGATTGCTAGGGTGTTCTGCTATGCGATTTCTTCCTGCCACATGTCTCTGTGATCTTCTGGTCTGTAGATATGGCTAGGATTCAATGTGCGTCTGTGGGATTTTCACCTATTTTATCGTCCTGCAGGTGAAAATGCTGTGTTTTGAGGAATCACATGATTTGAGGAATCATTCATGTCTGAAGCACAAACGCTGCAGAATGATGCACACGCTGAACTTTAAATACTTAGATTGTTAGAGGTTTGATCAAGCAATAGTACTAGTGAAGCTTTCTTTAGCAAACATTTCTAATAAGATTATTAAATTGCATTTGTCTTTAAGATTTACAATTTACTTTAGTAAATCTCTTTTGGGGGGGGACTCTAGGTTCGGGTCCTTGCCAAGCTCGGAGCCCTTCCCCGGGCAGCATGCCAAATATGCATTACCATACTTCAGCTAATATGTAAGTGTGAACTCGTGAAATGACAAAATATGTTGTTGCTCATTGTCATGGTTGCTGCTGATTGGGACATTAATGATAACACAATCACTGTTTATATGTATGTATATTTCGAAGCCAGTTTCCCGACAAGATTTGTAGGTTTAATGTCTAGCTTGATTTGGGTTCATTTTAGCCTAGCAATGTAGTGATTTTAAACCATAATAAAGCAACCCAGCATGCTGGGTCAAACATATAACCCCACTTGTTGGGTCAAAACAACCCAGCGCTGGGTTCGTCCCTTTTTGACCCAGCGAACAATCCAACAAATTGGATTGTTTTTAACCCAGCAGTTTTTAGAGTGTACTGCTTTTGGCAAAGAACTGCATCACAGTCAGGAACAGATCTTGTGAAAGACCACATAGCATAACTTCTACATCGTTGTACCAGGTGGAACATTTTTGACATAAATTACAGATGAAGACGTCTACTGCTGAGTTTTCCATAGCTGCTGCACCTGTGCAAATGGAAGAATGCA
Source organism: Sinocyclocheilus grahami (assembly GCF_001515645.1). NCBI lineage: Eukaryota > Metazoa > Chordata > Actinopteri > Cypriniformes > Cyprinidae > Sinocyclocheilus > Sinocyclocheilus grahami. Next base: position 61,399 of record NW_015505774.1, on the reverse strand, counting down.
TCAGTATGCATGCTCAAGAGATTCAACTAAACAATCCCAGAGCCACGGTAAACTCTAAGTATATACAGTAGAGTGAACCTCGGGAACAGTTTAGAACAAATAATAACTCACGGGCAGAACTGACCACGTTTGTGACCTCATGCAGAAAAAAAAGTAGACTTGTGATTGCTGAAATCCTTAACCCTTAGTATGTACAATAGTAGCAGTGATGCTTTCTTAGGAAATCCTACTAATTAAACGTGCCCTTGTCTCAATGATCTTTCAGTAGACTCTCTGCTGTGAGCCAGCTGTCTTTGTTAAGGATTATCTGCATCTAGGAGGCTTGGAAAATACTATCCTACAAATATTTGCTTCATAGATGTAGGTAAAAAAATATGCATGGCCCACAGAAAACAGCGAAGACATGACCACCTTCAAACTAGGTTTTTTTATGTGTAGGACTTTATAAAACACTTAACAAACAGTAACAGTAAAAGCAATTAATTATTATTTTGGTATGTGTTTGCTAGGGTGTTCTGAGTAGGTTTTAGCATGTTGCTAGAGCATTGCTAAGTGGTTTCTAAGGTGCTATAGTTGGTTTTATAGAGTGTTAGCTGGTGTTATAGAGCCGTTGCTAGAAAGTTCTGGTTTGCCAGGGTGTTGCTAGAGCATTGCTGTGTAGTGGCTGGGGTTCTGCTCTCTGGATTATTAGGGGTTCTGGGTGGTTGCTAGGGCATTGCTATGCACTTGGTAGGGTTTTGCTGTGTGATTGCTAGGGTGTTCTGCTATGCGATTTCTTCCTGCCACGTGTCTCTGTGATCTTCTGGTCTGTAGATATGGCTAGGATTCAATGTGCGTCTGTGGGATTTTCACCTATTTTATCGTCCTGCAGGTGAAAATGCTGTGTTTTGAGGAATCACATGATTTGAGGAATCATTCATGTCTGAAGCACAAACGCTGCAGAATGATGCACACGCTGAACTTTAAATACTTAGATTGTTAGAGGTTTGATCAAGCAATAGTACTAGTGAAGCTTTCTTTAGCAAACATTTCTAATAAGATTATTAAATTGCATTTGTTTTTTGCAAACTCAACTCTGTAGTTTAAAGGCTGCAGACAACACCAAATATGTTCTGTTAATCACTGGAGGTGTTAATCACTGTGTTGTTTTTGTTTCAGAAATAATTTGTTGTTCTTGGAATGATTTGTTTTATTACACAATCTTAGTCCAAACCCCTTACTTACCCGTAAAATCAGAGGAAATCTGATAACTTGGTATGATCGGTTGATTGTTCAAGCCCATAACTATAAAATCTAATTGGTTTTGTTCCAGGTCCATCAAGGATGTTGAATCAGGAACATTTCCTATTTGTGTAAATCACACTGTTCTTTTCACAGATGCAAACATTTAGGCAATTCCTTCCACATAATAGTTTAGATGACAGAGAACTTGCTGACACAACAAATGTCCTGCCATCTGTGACTGAAAGGTGTGACGTTTTTTTCATGCTCATGTGTTTCTTCTTTCTGCTGTACTTCTGTGTCCTGTAGCAGTGGTATGAGTAAGTGTCAGGACTATCTGTTGGAACAAACTGTGAACAACGAAAGGAATATTCTCTGTAAAACATATAACTTTCAAAAGTTTGGGTTCAGTAAGTTTTGTAATAATTTTTAATAGTATAATTTTATGATATTCAATTTCTCATGCTGATCACTTTGTTAGACTTGCAACATGCTAACTGAACACTATATTGAGATAAGCTGTAAACTCAATATGTTCTGCACTACTTTTTTGTATCTATTGAATGCAAGAATGAGTCCTGTGTGAATGTTCTTTTAAAGGGGACATCGGATGCAATATTTGACGTCAATTTGACGTTGGATTATGGTTACAACCTAAAAACAAAAAAATATCAACGTCAGCTGACGTCGGTATTGGACATCAATTATGCTTTTTCACTTTTTAAATTTTAGTCAGTGTGTAGTGTGTATGTTTGGGCATTAAAAAGATCTAGAAAGTTACAAATCCCAAAGTCCACTCCAAAGGGAGAGTTTTTTAAAATAGTTTTTTTTATTTAGTTTTTTAAAAATCCCTTTTCAAGAACTACAACGAACGGCTCGTTTGGACTACAGCGTTTGTTTACCGGGCTTTGTGATATCAAATAAAAGCGGCACAAATAATTCCCGCCTACAGAAATTCGAATGGTTGGGGGGTGGGGAGGGGCGAGGTTGTGGTTAGAACGCTTGGTTGAGTGAGTGCATCAGACGAGACGACAAAGAATAAGTGCTGCTGTGCTGTACCGTCAAATTTTTGGCATGTCTAGAACAGCGGTTCTGAATTCCAGTCCTCGCATACCCCCGCTCTGCACATTTTGTATGTTTCTCTTATTGCTTCATACGTTTGTTATATTTGACTGTAAGTGCCCTGCGAAGTGAACATTACCGGATATTCCTCCACGATTCCAGGAGCTCACTTCTAACGAGATGATCTGAATCAGGTGTGTTAACAACGAGAGACGTGCAAAACATGCAAAGCGGGGGTACACGAGGACTGGAATTGAGAACCGCTGGTCTAGAACAATTCTTACAAATATAACACGACGTAGCTGGGCGCCACGGACAGACGCCGAATGGCGCCGCCGGTGTGCCTACACTCTTAGAAAATAATGTATTTGAATTTTAAAGATGTGGCGTGACGTCTTTGTTTGGGCTTCCGAAAAGCGGATGATGTCAGGAAACAGTGGTTGCAATTTACTTTTTAACTCTGTTCCTGAGCATTATAACCCCAATTTGCTATTGTGTGCTGCACATTTTACTGAGGACAGCTTCCACAACACGAGTGGAGGGGCAGTCACACTAGACTTTGAAAGTGCAAAAATGTTTCGGACGCCGCTCCGAATATGGGCGGGAGCAGAATATGACATCACGCACCAAGGTTTCCCCTCAGTTATCACAACATGGATTCCGATGTGCTTGTACTGTATCTTTTGCGACAGCGTCGAAAGCGTCTAGGGAGCAATGGACACTGTGTAGGGACCATGTAAATTGGAACACAGTTCATGCATGGAGCTCACTTCTAACGAGATGATCTGAATCAGGTGTGTTAACAACGAGAGACGTGCAAAACATGCAAAGCGGGGGTACGCGAGGACTGGAATTGAGAACCGCTGGTCTAGAACAATTCTTGCAAATATAACACGACGTAGCTGGGCGCCACGGACAGACGCCGAACGGCGCCGCCGGTGTCCCTACACTCATAGAAAATAATGTATTTGAATTTTAAAGACGTGGCGTGACGTCTTTGTTTGGGCTTCCGAAAAGCGGATGATGTCAGGAAACAGTGGTTGCAATTTACTTTTTAACTCTGTTCCTGAGCATTATAACCCCAATTTGCTATTGTGTGCTGCACATTTTACTGAGGACAGCTTCCACAACACGAGTGGAGGGGCAGTCACACTAGACTTTGAAAGTGCAAAAATGTTTCGGACGCCGCTCCGAATATGGGCGGGAGCAGAATATGACATCACGCACCAAGGTTTCCCCTCAGTTATCACAACATGGATAAAAATAAATATCACAACATGGATTCCGATGCGCTTGTACAGTACTGTATCTTCTGCGACGGCGTCGAAAGCGTCTGGAAAGGAGAAGGCTGTGGGTTCAACCTATTCTACGGACTCGGAAAGAGTGGGGAAAGTTCCATTCTTTAATTCAGGAGCTTCGGCTGGATGAGGATCGCCACAAGGAGTACTTTCGTCTCGGTCATATTTTATTACCATTTTTTTTTAAACTATAGTGAATAAAGTGTATTAATGAATGAAATGTTCAAGGTGTCTGAATAAATTTTGGTTTGACTGTACATATATATTACATTTTTAAGTGTTGTAGGCTTTTCCCTTTAAATAGGTAATTTTATAAGTTCTTGAGGTGTACAAAATTAATTTTAAAATTATTCTGAAAATATAAATATAAAATAACGAACAACATTAAGTAATTTAATAATAATAC